>NC_048444.1:10422631-10722631 GCF_004353265.1 Vitis riparia
CTCTCACATGTCCTTTGGTTAGCAACTCCTCAACTTGCCTTTGAAGTTCCTTTGTCTCCTCCGGATTACTCTTATAGGCTGGTCGGTTATGAATTGTTGCACCTGGAACAAAATCAATTTGATGCTCTATTGCTCTAATAGGTGACAATCCACTAGGCACATCATTAGAAAACACATCCTCTTATTCATGCAACAAAGAAACAACAACACTAGGCAAAGATTCATCAAGTTTGTTAGTGTTAAAACATACCCCTTTGTACAAGAGTACAAATGTAGGTTGGTTTGTATAAAAAAAATTCTTAACATCACTTACCTTAGCATAAAAACTCCCTTGTTTTTTTGTTTCTCTCATTTTTTCCACTCTCTATTTTCTTTTCACTCTTTTTTTTTTCTGTTCATTTTTTTTTGTTTCACTCTCTTTCTCGTCATCTTTTTTTGAACTCTTAGTGTCACAATTTTTTTGCAAGTCATTCTCTCTTTTTAATTTCATTTGATCTTCATACACTTGTCGTGGAGTCAACGGTACCAGAGTAATGGTTTTATTGTCTTTTACAAAAGAATACCTATTCTTGAACCCATCATGATTGACCTTTCTGTCAAACTGCCAAGGCCTACCTAATAAAATGTGACCCGCATGCATTAGAACAATATCACAAAGTACTTCATCCTTGTACTTCCCAATTGAAAAAGAAACTAGCACTTGCTTATTTACCTTAACCTCTCCACAATCAATCAACCACTGCAACTTATATGGTCTAGGGTGTTTCAAGGTAGGTAAATTCAAATTTTCAACTAAAGTATTGCTAGCCACATTAGTACAGCTCCTCCCATCAATGATCATACTACATACCTTATTGTTGATGTAGCATCTAGTATGAAAAATATTCTCCCTTTGTTGTTCCATGTCATCCTTTTTAACTTGGGCACTTAAAGCACGCTTAGCCATATGTGACTCACCATCCACTGGATAATCCACATTATCATCACAAGCATCCTCCAATGATGACATCTAGTCATCATCTTCCCCACTTTCAGTTTCCACCTCTCCATCAACACGTGCGATCATGGTCCTCTTATTTAGGCATTGTGAAGCTATATGACCTACTTCCAAACAACGAAAACACTTAATATTAGGATTACGAGTTTGGGATTCATTTTTAACTTTGTTGACATTGGGAGCTTCATCTCTCCTTTTTGGTGGTTTAGTTTTGGACTTGAAAACAACCCCTTCATCTTTCCTCCCATTTGGCCTCCATGAAGCAGATGAGCTAGGATTTTGAAATGACCAAGTTCATTTCCTTTTAAGCTGTCGTTCCACCTTTATTGCCATGTGTACCATGTCCTCCAACTCCACATAGTGTTGTAACTCCACCACGTTGGCAATGTCCCAATTCAGCCCATTCAAAAACCTTGACATTGTAGCTTCTCTATCCTACTCTACATTAGCCCGAATCATAGCAACCTCCATCTCCTTGTGATAGTCATCCACGCTCCTATAGCCTTGAGTAAGACTCTGTAATTTCTGATACAAGTCCCTATAGTAGTGATTAGACAAACCGCCTCCTCATGATGGCTTTCATTTCCTTCCATGTCTCAATAGGCCTCTCACAGTTTCTTCTTCTATTCATCACAAGTTGATCCCACCATATAATAGCATAGTTAGTAAACTCAATCACAACTAGTTTTACATTTTTCTCCTTGGAGTAGTTATGGCACTCAAAGATGAACTCCACATTTTTCTCCCACTCCAAGTACACTTCTGGATCATTTTTCCTTTGGAAAGATGATATCTTCATTTTGATGTTTCCTAGGTTTCTATTAGTCCCATCTTGCCATCTTGGAGCTCTTCGGAAACCTCTACCACGCCTTTCTCCCCTTGGTGCACACCTACCCTCATGGTTTAATGAAGCCCGATCCTCTTCATTTTCAAACTCATCCTCATGGTAGTCATCAGAATCATCAACCCGCACACGCCTTCCTTGCCTTCTAGCATTAGGGGCTCTTTGGGTACGCTCCTTATGCAAAGAAGCGATAACAGCATCTTGCCTATCCAACTGATCCCGAATATCATTAAACACCACGTTCATGCGTTCAACTATTGTCGCATAGCTTGCAACATGAGGGATGACTCCTCCTCTCCTTTCTTATTTGATATTTTGCCCCTGGAAGACATATTTTTGAAACTACAAAAAAATGTTAGAAATAATTCCTCACAACACTCCCTCAAGTGTTTGCACTCACACTCGTGTTTCACTCTTAAATTGGATTTTTCTTGATATTAGTCTCACTCTCTTGCCTTTTTCCACTCGTAGCTTCCCTTTTTCAGTTCTACTTAAACTAATAAACTTGATTAAGAAATTCAACTTGTAGTATTTAAACTAATACCAATGGCAAGAAAATATGACAGAAACGCTAAATCAAAGGAAGATGATAAAAGAAAATAATATTTTGATTTGAGAGAATTGAAACTACACCTAGAAAAGAAATAGAAAACAACAATATATATATATATATATATATATATATATATATATATATATATATATATATATATTGTTGTTTTCTATTCTTTTCTAAAGTCTTTTTTTTTTGGAGCTTGGTGCACGATTTTAACCTAGTGCACATCAAAAAAATAAGAACGAGGAATAAAGAACACAAAAGGAACAAGATAGGATGATAATAGGAAACAAAAGATAAAAGGATAGAAAACTGATTTTAGAACCTGTGCTCTGATATCAAATGATGTGAACTTCAATCGACACACTTTAAGACCTAACAAACAGTATTGGAATAATTGCCCAAGAAAGCTAAAATACAAAATTTTGATAGAACCCTGACCCAACGTTTGTAACTAAAACGCGAACCAAAAGTATAAGTAACAAACCTTGACCCAATGATTACAATGGAATCACAAACCAAAGGTATAAAGTTTGAACGTCACAAGGAAGAATCCCTAATAAGTTCACAGTTCTTAAAAAACCAAAAGAAGAGCAAAGCCTCACATTTTCTGATTTTTTATTCAATCAAATTATCTCCTATTACAATGAGTGCATGCTATTTATATGTCATGAAAAAAAAAACTTACTAAATATTAAAACCCTAAATAAAAGTTGATTTGGTTTGAAATTAGCAGATCCAAAATAGGAAAATAGCTAAAAAATGTTCTCAATAATAAAAGCCTAAAATTAAGGTAGATTTGGCCTGAAATTAGAAGCTCTAGAATAGGAAAAATGTCTATTAACTGATATGGAGTTAGAAAGTCAATCAGTCATTAATCCACACCATAAATCATGCCTAATCAAGCCAAATTAGCCCTCAATAGCTTGGATTAAATTTATTACACCTTCATCTTCCTTTGGGCCAAGCTTGGAATGTCCTGCGTTAGAATCAACCAAAATCTCTTGAATTAGCCCATTAAGTGCTTATTTGATCTTCTTGGATCTTGCTTTAGTAATAGGTCCAATTGGAACATGCAATGGATCCTTGAATGCTTGTTGATTCTCATCAATATATATATATATATTCAAAACTGAGTTCAACTTATGTAACAAGCAAGATATTGATGACTTCTAACCAGTTGGTTTTAGGTATTATAGCTTGAAAACACAAGGCCATTACCCTTTAAGCTTAAACTAGTATTTTTTAAAAATAAATAAATAAATAAATAAATAAATAAATAATTTGAAGTGTTTCATCCTTCTTATTACTTAAGAACAATTCCTTTCTTAGCTAAAGAAACTAGTCTCAATTAGGTTACCCTAAGGATACATCAAGCTTTGTATGTGTCATGAGTTTTAAACATAAAATAACCATAAAATAAAAGTCAAAGGCATTCTAAGGTTTCAACCTAACTATTCTTGCAATTAAAGGTATGAAACGAAAAACATTAGTAAACTAACACTCTTGATCTAATTGTGTCTCTTCTCAAAGTCTAAAGAAAAAATCATATTGGAAGAATTCCTCTATAAAATAACCTATGAATCATGAAAGCAAATAAAAAATTTCATTTACTAACTGAATGTAGTATGCAAAATTTCTTGAAAAATAAGGCTAATACCTTTCTTCTCAACCTAATTTACACATTATCCCCAACGTGTAGAACAATAAAGAAAAAAAGTAAGGTGAAAGAATGTTATCTCATAGATCATGGACTTAGACTTGTGTATTAAAAAATCATATCTTGCATGAAAAAAAGATGAATGGCAAAAAGATATCTAGATAAGAGAGATAAGCAAAGGATAATCTAAGAAAAATGACGAGGAAGTATGGTGACTAGCAACATAATATACAACCATATCTAATGCTAGTATACTATGGAGGGTCTATGTTTGTAATATGCATTTGATCTCCTCCACAACCTACACATTAGACTCAAAGATGTATATAAATGTAGTGACATTAGGTGGACCATCCATTGAAATGTCAAGCATGGGGGTATCCTTATCCTTCTACCATCTTTAACATCTTTTGAGGGTTGATGAGTGTTAACATTATTGAGATAGTAGCAAACAACTAGGCCATAACTTGAAAACTCATTAAATTGATGAATATAAAGGACTCAATACTTAAACAAACTCAAAATGCCTAAAGCTATTGAAAATATAATCAAACATAAAAGATAGCAAAAACACCCTAAATTGAGCTACCTACACCTAAAACTAATAGAGAATGAACTGGGTTTTGAGGCTTACTGACCACACCAAAGTTTGTATAAGGAACGAGGTGATTCCCTAAGTGTAGGGGTGCAGTTGTAGCTTTAAAAAGAACCTAGTGAGTCGGGTGTCAAACCTCAAGAAAGAGATCCTTGAATGCAAGTGAAGTGGAAGGATTAAGAGGATGAAAAATGATGGTGAATTTTTTTTTCTTAAAACCTTGCCTTGGGCAAGAAGGTTGTTGAATAGTGGTTGTAAGAAAAAATAAGTAACTAAAAAGTATTAACTAATTGTAATTGATAATTGAGGAAAGATGAATTCCTAGTATCACTTATTTACCATGAAATAATCCTTGTTATTAATATCTTAATTAAAAGTGTTCACCTATAATTGAATCCCCTTTGCATAATCCCACTTTTCCCCAAAATATTAGTGATTTGAAAATTGTCATCCTAAGGGCTTAGATAAGGTTGTTCCAAGTCAAAATGGCTTCCCCATTAAGTTCTTAGAATACCCAATGGGTACCCTAGGCTCTAATTTCTAATTAGGTATAAATATTTGGTGGTTTCATTAAGCTTAATATATATCTTATCTCTTTGTCCAATTACTCCCATTAAGGGTTCAATAAAGATCGTTCCAAGTCAAAATGGCTTCCCCATTAAGTGTTTGGGACACCTTAATCAAATAGTAAGATATGGTGCTCTCTATTGAATAAATGAGATTCAAATGACAAGTTAATTTGAATTATGAGTATCTATTGGCATGAGGTCATTCTAATGGTGGAAGAGGATGCCCTAGGACTCTGTTTTCTCAAACCTAATTAACTACTTACTAGACATAGAAAGAGAATTAAAGTGAATGAATAAAATAGAAATGAGACAACTAAACATAGGAATCTTAAAACTTAAAACTGAAATCGCATGAATTTAATAATAATGAAAGATTCAATTGTACTTTTAATAAAATCAATTCAAGACAATGATATTGATCTAAGATAAGAATAAGAAAAATAAAAGAAACTTTAAACCAAAAGTAGTTCCAAGATAATCTCTTACTAAAGAATCAAATAAGAACTAAGAATGATCAAGAATTCTCCCCCCTCCCCCCCCTAAGGGGGAAGATTTGAACCCCTTTAGAAAACTACTAATCATCCATTTTTATAGCTTTCACAATCATTTAAAGCTTGCAATGTGTTGGGATTGAGCTCCTAAAAGTAAGATATGATGTAACTAAGTTAGACTTAACTATCCGCTTACTATCTTTTTGGTGTATCGACATTGATTTGAGCATTCACTCACGTCTCTTACATTGTAAATGACTTGGGGGCATGAGTTGCATAAAAGATACAAGTCATGGGTTCCTTGTAAATAGATAAGTTGTCCATAGTTGGTTCATGGATTTGGGCAATATAATAGAGATTGTAGTGCACCACCTCTTAATTGGATGAATGGTTTGTCTTGGTCGTCGGGATGAGTTTTCCATGGTGAGTGCACTAGTATATGTGATGCACACTAGACTGGACTTATGGGTGTGTTAGGATAGAGCCCTTAAAAGCATGACATAATGTAATAACTTTGGAATTCATTATTTATTTATTGGTGTTCAAGTTTCACTTTTATCTATTCTTATTCTATGTATTATACTTTATGAGCATTCTTGTTTGCATATTTTGCATTGTACGTGACTTAGGTGCATTAGGAGTTGTACAGAAGATCTAAGTCATGGGTTCCTTGAAAATAGATGACTTGTTCACAACCGGTTCATGGGTCTAAGCAACCCATTAGAGATTGTAGTGCACCGCCTCCTAATTGGAGGGATGACTAGTCTTGACTATCGGGATGGGTTTTCCATGGTGAGTGCATTAGTGTGCATGATTACATATTGAATAGGAACTATGGTGAGTCATGAATTAAGGCTATCAAGTAGTCATGACCTCACTAAGCTGCTTAATTGTGTCGTTTCTCAACCTTGAGAGAATATTGAGTTTGTGCTAAAGTTAATAATGACTTTGACCTAGGGGTGAGATCGTAAGCTGATCATATATTCCTTATGAATTGGGTCATTGTTGATGGAAGTTGGTCACAATATGTATTCTCAATAGAGACACCATGATATCTTTTAGGATTGAGATAGTGTGTCCCATTGGGTGATCCTAAGGAGGTGTGTTCTTGAAAACTATGACCATAGTAGTTCCTTAAGTGGAACTTGACATAGACTCTTTAAGAGCTAAGATATGTCAATTGAACACACAATAGGAGGATATGTAACTCAAGGATGGTAAATGTAGTCTTGAAAGGCTGATAACTTTTACTTTGTTAGACTAGGAGACCGGTTCATAGGGAGACTGAACACAATGGATAGTAGGTCACGGACCTAAGCACTTGGTGTCTCGTTGTTATTTACATAGGATACTGAAGTTCAATCGATTCTCTATAGTGGGATGTTGAATCAAATTTAGAATTGAATTATAAGGGAGCCAATATTCTTATAGGTCCCAATGGTCCCTGTTCTGAGCTCATATACTTTGTTGGCATGGGTTATAAGGGTCGAATTGTCTCTAGGTTCACTTTTGTGTATAAGGGAGTTTTGGTAATTACACAAGGTTACATAGGGGTAAGTGAACAAGGTCTTTGGATTGGGCAAATTGATTAATTAGTAGGCCCTGTTGGGTTAATTAATCAATTAGAACCCATTTTGGGCCAGATTAAGTGACCCAAGCCCATGTGGGCTCAAGTTACTTAAGCTCAGTTAAGAACCTTATAAATACCTCCTAGGGGTTAGGGTTTCCATAACTTTCGTCTTCCACCATCCATAGAGATAGAGAGTCATAGCCTCCACCATTTTTTCTTCCACATTGGAAGTGTGTCAAGATCAAAGTTTTCAAGTCATCGGGTGGAAGACTTTCGGTTTACGATCCAATCCATACGAGACTTCGGGTTTAGGAACATCCGAATTTGAGGTATGGTTTTTGTTAACACTTTCTGAATCCTTTTAAAGTATAAAAATATTATTTTTTTTGCTATGCATAGGATTTAGAAAAAGCCTAAGATAGTTATGCATGTTCCTAACTTGATTCGGACTTAGGAAACAGAGAGATTCAGGTTTTTTCCTTCAGGGTGAGACCTTAAAGTGGTCATATATCTCTATGGATTGGATCATTGTTGCTAAAGGCTAGTGGCAACAGGTATTCTCAATAGATGCACCATAATATCTCATGGGATTAAGACAGTGTATCCCATTGGGTGATCCAAAGGACATGTGATCATGAAATATGTGGCTATAGTAATTATTTTAGTGGAATTTGACATATGCTCCTTAGAGTTAGAGTATGTGGTTTGATCACATAATAAGTGGGATTTGTAACTCAAGGATTTGAGAGATAATCTTGATAGGTGATAACACTACTTTGTTAGATTACGAATACCAGTTCATAGGGAGTTTGCATGTAGTGGATAGTAAGGTCATGGACCTGAACACTTGGTGTCTTGTTGTAATATACATAGGGCATTGGAATGCAATTGACTCTCTATAGTGGGATGTTGAGTCAATTTCAGAATTTGACTATGAGGAAGCCAATACTCCTATGGGTCCTAGTGGTCCCCGTTTTGAGCTCATATTCCTCGATGGTACGATTTATGAGATGGGTTTTTTAGTTCACTTTTGTGCATAATGACGTTTTGACAATTATGCAAGGTTGTATAGGAATAAGTGAGTGGTGTCTCTGGATTGGGTTAATTTATTAATTAGGGCCTTGTATGGTTAGTTAATCAATTAACAACCTTTTTTAGCTAGATTAAGTGACCTAAGCCTATGAAGGGCTTAAGTCACTTAAGCCTAGTATGAAACCTATAAATACTACTTTAGGAGTTAGGTTTTCATGTCTTGCTATTTTCTCCCTACAATTCCAAGAGAGAACCCTAACTTCCACCCTTGATATCTCTATTATCTCAGTGCTTAGACACAAGAAAGAGTCATCAGGTGGAAGATCATGGTGTTTATGAGATCCATTACAACTTTGGAGTTATCTGCATCAATTGAATTGATTTGGAAACATCCAGATCAAAAGTATGTGACATTATTATCTAAATTTTTCTTTTATGATATCCATATTGTTTTTTGAATACCTATTTATTTGTTGTGATAGATTTAGAGAGCCTAGGATAGATTTGCATGCACCTTACACGATCCAAGGCATGGAAACGGAGCGTCTGGGGTTCCCAAGATCGCCTTTTACTAGGGTTAAATCTAAAAATCAAATAAGAACTAAGAATGATAAAAAAACTCTCCCCCCCAAAGGGGAAAATCTAAACTCCCTTATAAAAATGCTAATCCTCCATTTTTTAGCTTCCATAAGCATTTAAAGGTTATAATGAGCCTCATTTAAAAGCCTTTTTGTGGGCTTAAGTGAGAATTACATGTTGTGCCATAGGGGAGACCCAAAAGTGTAAAATCTAAAGCAAAGGGGTGGCGGCTTGTAGGTGGCATCCTTGTGGTGCCCTTGTGGCTCCCTTATGTTGTGACATTGCTTTATTTTCTCTAGTTGGTTCCCTAGGAAAATAACCTCTAAAAATTATAAAACTTGGTTAGATTTAAGTTCAAGAAGTGAAGTGAAAACATTGCGTGTTGGTTTCATGAGGAAATGAATTCCAAAAATTATGAAACATGGTCAGATTTAACTTTAAGAAATTAGAAATATAGAAAAGTAATTTAGCTCCTTTGGACATCCATAGGCCCTTCAATCACTTCAAAACATTTTATTGGTTAAGCTGGGATATCACTTGAGAGTTGCATGCAATCTTAGCTTTTGAGTTCAATTCACACCTCATCTTCGCATCTGGGATGTCCTAAAAGATTTTAAGGTTGTCATTATTCATGAAATATGGATGCAAAAATAAAAAAACCCAAAGAAAATATGAGAAAACCAAGTATATACAAGATGACATACATTTTCCCAATTAAATGGTGCTTTTAATGATATAATAAAGTTTAAGAGAGTATGAATGTTTAGAGCACCATGCCTAACTTAGGAGGCACAATCATTTTATTCAACTCTTACTTTACTTTAGTGGTTGGTACAATTCACCATGTTAAGCTCTTTTGACCTATGTAGTGGGCATCAAGGTCAGTGACTCCCAAATAGTTGGTTTAGGGCTCTAGGGATTGAAAGCTTTCTTCAGACCCATGCCTAGGTTTGCAAGTTTACATTAGCTCACTCATTTTATTTTTGGCATATAACCTTATTCATATATATTTTTTCCATTTGTTTGTTTTATTTTATTCTTAACATGATTTAAGCTTAAATTTCCAAATTATTCATAGCTCTCCTAAAATGATTTCATTTTTTATTCCCTCTGTGTTTTGGCTTTAGACTCTTTGGCCTTCCCCCAATAATCAAATGCTACATGTTGTGTATGTACACTACTAATAGTGAGGAGTAATCCCTAGGTTGAGTGACAATTGAGTTCAATGTTAACTTTGGTTCCAAAGCCTTAACAAGTTTGATTTTTTTGCTTTGGATATTAGCATAATCAAATTCAATTCAATATCCTTACAAGGATGCATTTACAAGGATTGCATTACCCTTCATCCTATCTTTATTTCCCTAATTCCACTACTCTATGCCAACATCAAAGTTCAAAAGTAAAAAATTTATTGTGGGGAATCTTATATCTCTTTATTCACTATCAATCCTAGGGTTCATGAAACTTTTCTTAAGCTTCTAGATCCTAAGCAACAAAAGTAAAAATAATACTTTTAACAATCAAAAGATCTTAATGTGTGCAATAGAAAACTTTACCTTTGATTTGGATCGATGTTCCCAAATCAATTTCTTTCAAAGAAGATCCTAATCAAAGTAGTTAGAAGCCTCATAAATTCATAATCTTTTGCCTAATGACTCACTCTTATTCTTGACACTCCAAATGGTGGGTGTTTAGGAGGGTGAAGGCTAAATCTCTCTATACTCTCTAGAGATGGAAGACAACTTTATAGAAGCTCTAATCCCTGAAGAGGTATTTATGAGGTTTCCTACTAGGCTTAAGTAACTTAAATCCACGTAGGCTTGGTTCATTTAATCTAGCCCTAAAAGGGTTTTAATTGATTAATTAATCCAACATGGTTATCCAATTAATCAATTAGCTTAATCTAGAGATACCGTTCACTAATCCCTATGCAACCTTATATAATTATCAAAATGCCCTTATGCACATAAGTGAACCTAGAGATTATCTAACCTTCATAAGTTGTATCATAAAGGTATATAAGCTTGAATGGGGACCACTAGGAACATAAAATAGTATTGACTCCCTCATAATTTAATTCTAAAGTTGATTGAACGTTCCACTATAGAGAATCAATTGCACTTTAGTATTTTATGTAAATAATAATGAGACGAAGCTTATGTCCGTAACCTATTATCCACTGCATACAAACTCCTCATAAATTGATGTTCGTAATCTAACAAGGTAGTGTTATCATCTATCAAGATTATCTCTCCAATCCTTGAGTTACAAATCCTCTTTATTATGTGATCAATTGATATATTCTAACTCCAAGGAGCATATGTCAAATTTCACTAAGTGAAATACTATAGTTATAGTCTTCTAGATGACATTTTCTTTAAATCAACCAAAAGGACACACTGTTTCAATATCATGAGATATCATGATGTCTCTATTAGGAATATTTGTTACCACAAGCCTCCATCAATAGTGACCTAGTCTATAGGGATATATGACCACTTTTGGGTTTTACCCATAAACAAGATTTAAAATATCTAGATATATTGTCGATATATTCTTCATATATTCAATATTTGTGGACCCCGATATGAAATTCAAGAAGATATATCCATCAACTGATATTTTCAAATATTTTATCAATATTTCATTGATTTTTGGATTTTTTTTTCACATTTCAACTAATATTTCACAGATATTTTTAGATATTTTATCAATATTTTACCGATTTTTGGATTTTTTTATTATTAAAATAATTAATTCTAATTATTTTATTCTTACAATTGATTTAATTTATTACTAAAAAATATAAAAACATAATTTTCTTAATAAGTCTTTTTTATATAATCTATATATTTATTAAATATAAAAATATACATATTAAAAAATTATACATATATTATTATTTATTTGATATCATTGAATACATTTAAATTAAAATGGATTGTGATTTAAATATTAAATATCTTTTAAAATTACACATGTTATCATCATATTATTGTAAAATAATATATAATGCAACTTAATAATAAATGTGTTATAAAATTCATATTTTTTTTTATCGACGTAGAGGATATTATTATCAAATATGACAAATTATATGTATATATATCATTTTTTAAAAATAACTTTAAAAGTCTATTTTTATTGTTTATATAATTTTTTAGATTTTTTTCTTCAAATTTTCAGAATTTTCATTGATTTTTACATCAATAATAGTTTGTATCAAAATATCCATTGATATATCTTCGATATATCATTTATATCCGTAAAATTGAAGCACCGATATTTTTATCCTTACCATAAGTCAAAACCTCCTATTGATTTTGGCATAGACTCAACACCCTCTTAAGATTGAGAGTCCATGTAGTGCAGTAGCTTAGTGAATCATGACAATAGATAACCTCACATCATGAATCGTCGATCATAGGTTCTATATAGTGTACATCACATAAACTAATATACTCATCATGAGAAAACAATCCTAATAACAAAGAGAAATCATCATTCCAATTAAGAGGTAGTACATTATAGTCTCAAATGAATTGCCCAAATCCATAAACTTATTGTGGACTACTTATCACTCTGCAAGGAACCCCTGACTTGGATTTTTTGTGCAATTTCTAATACGCCCAAGTCATGAACAATGTAAGTTATGTGGACTTGTATGCTCATATAACCAATCAATGCATGCGAGATAATTTTAAACTAAGAAACATAAGTAAATAAATTTATAAATGAATCTCAATATGTTACATCATGTCATTCTTTCTAGGGCTTAATCCTAACAAACCCTTACTAGCCTCATAGTATGTTGGGAACACATCTAACAACTAAGCTATCCCTATAACCCATCAAAGGCTCTAGTAGACAAAGTCTTTGTGAAGAGATCTACCAGGTTCTTTGTAGAAGCGATTTTCTCCACAAATATATCTCATCTCATTACTATCTCACGTATTAAGTGATACTTTCTCTCTATATGTTTACCCTTCTGGTGGTTTCTTGGTTCTTAAGACTATGCCATCGCCCCACTATTATTACAAAATAGTACCAAGGGTGATATAACCAAGGGTACTACCCTGAGTCCCATTAGCAACTTTTGAAGCTAAACAACTTCCTTTGTTTATTTAGAAGTAACAACATACTTCACTTCTATAGTAGAGTAAGCAATATAGGATTGCTTTATACTTCTCTAACTAACAACCTGACCACCTAGAGTGACCATAAACCCATAGGTACACTTGTAAGAGTCATTATCAAATTGAAAGTTTGAATCTGTGTCCCAAGGGGTAACAACTCATCATAATGATATACCAACATATAATCTCTCATTCTCCAAAGATTGACCATTATCCAATTCTCCATGCTTGGATTGGATTGATATCTACTCATCATCCCTACAATAAAGCAAATATATGATCTAGTACATAGCACCGCATACGTAAGGCTTCCCATTGCTGAAGCTCAGGGTACTGTCTTCATGTAATCTTTCTCCTTAACTATCTTAGGACATTGATCTTGAAAAAGAGGTACTCCATGCCTAAAGGGTAGCAGACCTTTCTTGGAGTTCTGTATCACATACTTGACCACAAACTTGTCAATGTAGTGGCTTAAGACAATGCAATCTTCTTATTCTTGTGATTCAAAAGGACCTTAATCTTAAGAACTTATTGTGTTTATCCTAGATCTTTCATCTAAAATTGAGTAGATAGCTAGATCTTGATTGAAGACAATAACCCCGCATCATTCCCAATGAGTAGAATGTCATCAAGGTACAAGACAAAAAACACAACTATGCTTTCTGACATTTTTTTATGCACACAAGACTTATCCTCGTTTTGATCAAAATCAATAGTCTTGATATTCTGATTAAAACATTTATTCCATGAGTGATATGCTTGCTTTAATCTATAAGTGGGTTTATTCAACTCGCATATAAGGTGGTCTTGGCCATTTGCTATGAATTCATCTGATCGCATCATATAGATGCTTTCTTCAATATCGCTGTTCAAGAATGCTGTCTTGACATCTATTTGCAATATCTTATAATTAAGATGTACCACAATGGATAAGAGTATTTTGATGGATTTGAGCATGACTATAGGTGAAAAGGTTTTCTCATGGTTGAAACCAAATTTTTGACTATATCATTTTGCTACTAGCCTAGCTTTATACGTCTCAACCTTTCTATCTACTTATCTCTTTCACTTGTAGGCTCACTTGTACCCTATGAGTTTTATCATTTCGGGTGCTTCTATAAGATCTTAAACTCCTTTAAAATACATATATTCTAACCTTACCTCCATAGCTCCTTGCCATAGAATAACATCATGGATGCTCATAGCTTCATTGTAATCCGTGCGATTAATCTCATGTTCCTCTAGAATTGCCTTGAAAAACTCTCCTATATACATGAACCTATCTAGTTGTATAACAACTCTCCACTATGACAAGACTCTCATGTATAAGAACTAATAAGAATGTATGTGTAGGAACCTCTGGATCCATAGTTCCTATGTTAATGTGGGAGTATCTTCAAGTGTCCTCCAATCTATATCTTATTTTGCGCTATTACTCATCATATAGTCCTCTTCTAGAAATCTAGCATTTATATTGACAAATACTATTTGGTTGACTTGACTATAAAAGTAATGCCCTCTCGTTTTTTTTTTTGGATAACATACAAACTAACATACCTCAAACCTCGTTTTTGACTTGTCTACATTTGGCTTTGACACATGTGTTGGACACCCCCAAATGGGAATGTGTTGTAAATTGGGTTGCAAATTTTCCACATTTTTATGAGAGTTAAAGATATTGACTTGGAAAACACTAGGTTGAGAATATAAGTTGTACTATCCAAGGCATATCCCCAAAAGGATACATGACGTGATAAGAAACCCATCATAGATCTCACCATGTCCATCAATGTTTGATCTCTTCTTTTCACTATTCCATACTGCTAGGAGTTCTAGGTGCACCCAACTGGGATATAATCCCATACTCTTTGAAGAAAGAATCAAATTGAGTAGACAATATCTCTACCTTGATCAGACCGAAGTGTCTTGATATGTTTACCCAATTTGATTTTTGATTTTTCCTAAAACTTAATTAATTTAATCCAACACATCAGATTTTCTATGCATGAAGCAAACATATCTAAACATAGAGTAATAATTTGTAAACATGATGAAGTGCTCATACTTTCATTATGCATGGACATTAAAAGGCCCACAAATATTAGTATGCACTAATGCTAAATGCTCATTGGCTCTATATCTTTTAGCAGTGGAAAGGTCTTTTTGTCATCCTACTTTCTATATAGGATTCACATACTAAAAGATCTTCTAGAATCAAAGAAGGTAATATTCCAGACTTGACTAGTCTTTAGATCTTATTTAGATTAATATGACCTAGGCATAAGTGCCAAAGTTATGTTTGATTAGTGCTAGGTTTCTTTCTCTTTTACAAGATATGATAATTCTCATTACCTAACAAAGTAGATAATAAAGTCACACAACAAAGATTATCAACTAATGATCTTGAGCATATAAATGAATTATCCAATTTAATAAAAACTTGTATATTATTAAAAACCATTTAATAATTTAGTTTACATAAGCTTGAAACCGAAATCAAATTCTTCATAGAATCAGGAACATAAAGACTATTTTAATTCTAAAAGACAACTATCATCTAAAATAAGGGTAGCATCTCCCATGCATGCATAACAATCCTTGCTTCAAAAGCTAATGTTAGGTACATGTCTCTATCATTCAAGGTTCTCCTTAGCTAAAACCCCTATAAAGAATTATAGATATGGTCACTGGCCCCACAATCTATCCACCAAGAATTAGTGGAATTCACAACCAAATATGATTTAACTAAAAGTGAATGATGCATACTTGAATGTCTTTTTAGGAAAACTAGACACTCCTTTTTCTAATGGTTTTTTTTTTTCCATAAAGAAAGCACTTGCCTTGTCCTTTGCTCTTATTTTTTCTTCCCTTTACCCTTGAACTTTCCCTTCTACTTAGTGGACTTTGTAGTGTCTCTTCTTCTAACTAGAAGAACCCTTGATTGTTATATGAATGCCCTTTTGGTATTTGAGAATTCCCTCAATCATTTCTTTGATCAGTTTAGTTAAGCTCATCACCATCTTATTCATACAATATTTTAGTTTCAACTGCTTGAAAGAATCTGAAAAGGCCTTTAGAACCACGTCAACTTGGGTTTTCCCATCGATCTCAACTCTAAGGATCTCTATCTCATTAAAAAGTCCTACCATACAAAAAAGATAATTTCTAACAAGAGTTTCTTCTGGCATCTTAGCATTTATAATAGTCTTAAGGGTAGTTTGTCTAGTTGACTTACCTTTGGCACCAAACATCTCATGGAGATTGGTAAGAATATCACAATCTATTGGTATAGACACATGTTGATGTTGTAGCACATTATCCAAAGACCAAAGTATTATATACTTGGTCTTATGATCCATTTTCTGTGAACTATGATATGTATCAGCTTTCTCTTTAGTGGAATATTCATTAGAGGAAGATGAAGCTCATTCCTTAGTTATACACTTTAGCTTTTTTGAAGTGAGTATTATAACAATCCTTTTCCAATCCACATAGTTTAGTCCAACCAATTTATTAATGGTGAGTGATTACTATTCAGAAAGTACATAATTTGGATAATAAATACGATATATGTTACATCTTTTTTATAATAATCATGTCATTTTTACTCAATTGGCATGCTGGTACTCTTGCAATTTTACTAATAAATCTTTTGAATTATGAAGTGATTTTTAAGGATAAATTAAAGTGAAGTTAACAAGAGGATATGAAGTAGCATTTTTGTGGAAAAAAATAAATGAAAATGATTGAAAAAGAAGCTATTCAAAGGAAAATGAATTATTGGAGTGGAAATTGTCTTGATAAGAATGCATATGTTTAAGTGATATTAGCATGCAATTCTCACACGAAAGAAACTAGGTTTACATAGCCATGAGAATTGGATCAACAAGGGTGCATTTATAAAGAGTTTTGTGGTTGAATTTGGCATGTTATATGAAGTTTGCATGGCCATGCCAAATACAAAATCAAATATGAGTTCAAAAAGAGCATTTTTGCATTGGAGAAGGGGTGATCTCACATGGCCTTATGTTTTTAATGAAAAATTTTACATTGAGAAGGCCAAATTTCCATCCCCAAGCCAATATGACCAGAAAGCATTATGTAGATTTTTGGAAGCAATTTGGCATAGTTCTTATCAATTTCTCATACCCATGCGAAATAGGGTTCTTATGCGAGTTTGATTGCAACTCAAATTGTAACCTTTGATTTTAAATGAAATTTCTAGATGCTATTTAAGATGTTGTTATGTGTCTATTTGACCATGGAGGTATAAATAGGAGTTTGAGATTTTCATTTAGGACTTTTGGACCTTTCAATCAATTCTAATTGTTTTGTATTACAGATTTTTTGATCAAATACAACTTACTTATATTTTCTCTCATTTTCTTACTAGCTAAACACGTATTAGGAGGTCAAATCTCTAAACATGAGTAACGAAATATCATTTTTCTCAGAAGAAGGAGGATCTAGAAGCGAGATTTATGGTGATTTAGGGAATTGAAACTTGAATTATTAAGGTATTTTAATCTAATTGATTGATTAATTGTATTTTGAAGAATTTTCTTTTGAAATTATTTTGAATGACTATAACAATGCAAACTAGGAAAATTCATTAAATTTTTAAATCTTGATTTAATGAGATTGAATAGTTATATTGTATAAATAAGAGGAAAATGATTTTAGATGAATTGAATTGATCTTTTAGATTAAATTACCTAATTAGAAGAGAAATTAGGTCTAGACTAAAAGCTAAATAAAAAATTGGTTTAAATGAAAATTTATATTTTTAATCCAATGAAATAAATCAAACAAAAGAAAGAATGTTCCAAAGTTTTCATAATCCAGTGTCAAATCATAAGAAAGAAAGCATTATAAAACTAAAGTTTAGGATCATAGTCAATCCATGATCGAATTCAATCTTAAGACCAATATTGCATCCAAAACTTAAAATTTTCCTTTTTAAAACAAAATTCTAAAACCATTAACTAAATAAAATTAACTACCAGTTAAAAGTTTGACCGTTTAACCCTTTCTATTCCTTGTTACTTTGTTTTGGGAAAATATAATGATAAGGAAAACTAGAACAACTAATGATCGTGAGTTATAGAAAATCACTAGAATTAGGTAATAATATATCGTATCATTCCCTAATACAATTCACAAGGATAGGTAATGATTAATTTTGATTTTCAGTTTTATTCAATCAAAAACCTATATTCATATGTTTAGATTTGACCCTTAGATTCATTAATAGTAGGATCAAATTATAGTAACTAGTTATCAAGGTCTCCTCAAGAATCATTTGTATCTTGATAAAAATCCTTTGTAATTTATCTAAGGTAATCTCACATAGGGGATGTATTCATATCAATTAAATCTTGAAAACATAAAGAAAATCATAATTCTACCATGCTTTTGCTACTCTTCTTTGGATTTTTCACCTTCATGTTAGCATCTTCGGATCAATCGAGTTAGCCAAACATGGTGGATGATTGCTCCTTAGAACCTATGTTTGGTTGTGAAGAAAATAAAATAGAAAGATGGAAAATAAAATAAAATAAAACCTAAAATCTAATTGAAGAAATTCAAGAAGAGAGATCAATCTCATTTTCTTTGTTTCTCGTTTTCAAATAAAAAACTACCTAGAAAACCTAAAATTGAGTTTTATAGTTTCTGAAAAAACGTAACACGTGGCATGTTCCTATTGATCACTTACTTTATAAATAATTACCTAAAAATGACTAAAAAATAAAATAAAATCGTGATTTCCAATTGTATAGGGCCTACTTAGGGTGGATAGAGTGCCTAAGATGTAGTTCTCGAGGTGGAAGAAGTGGAACATCAAAGTGGAAGTGTGTGATTTTGAAATTAGTGTCATTTCAAAATGGATTTAGAAATCATAAGTTGAATTTCAAAATGATCCTTCAACTCTTCCTAGTTGTCTTCAAATGGTCATAAGTTCTTCATTTAAGCTTTGATTTATGCATCATTTGAAGTGTTGGAATTCTAACTTCTTGAGCTTTGAAATAATATATAACTTAGCCAAAATTAACCTTGAGAATTGTTCTAGATTTTACCTCAAATTCAAAGTATGTGCTATTACGAGATTTTGAGTCTAAGTTTCCATGTGAACTTGATTGCATCTGCTTCAAACCTTCTTCATTATGGTTGCTCGCCCTCTATCTCACTCCATAACATCCATTGTTAGTATTTCATGCCTATTACTTGCTTATCACCCTTTGATTGGACTCTTCATGGTTCACAATCCTGAGTTTCTCGGTTATGCCTGTTTAATTCCTTCTATTTCCTTGGTTGATAATGATTTTTGTATATATATATATATATAAATCTTTTGTACCTAGAATTAAGATTAAAATAGAAGTTAAATCCATATCTAAGGTCTTAGCATCCATTTGAGTTAAGTTGGATGATTTGAGATTTTTATATTACATAAATCATATCATATATGTGCTATTGAAACACATATTGTGGCTCCAGTCATCCTCCTCAACCTAAACCTTGCTAGTCCCTAACAAATAAAGAGAGTAATAAGAATGAAAAATGTATATTAGAGTTCATGAAAGTATAGTGACTTAGCATAACAAGTTTCACGCAAGATAATCAAGTAGTCAAATTTCCTAGCATTGAGCAGGATGACACAAGATATGCAATCTCCTAGTTTCCCCATCTTATCTTCTTATACGTAAACATGCATCCATGTTTAGCATTCCTCTTAGTGTCCTTTATATTTCCCTTTATTGGTTCTTTTTACTGAAACCTCATCTTTAATTTTAGTGTCCCCTTATAGTATTCTTTTTAAGACTTTTCCGTAAACTCAAATTTCATCTTTCTTTAAATTAAAAAGGGAAGATTTTTTTTTTTTTATATAATTTTAAAATTTTTTTTCTTAGTTTAGGGAATCTCTTTCTATATGGCTCAATAGGGATCCATCAACAACTCTTAGGTATACACCCAAGGTACTGGGTATTGAAGGGCCTTTACAAGTATCAACCTAGCTCAAAGTTAACAAGGTCAATTTCCTAAAAATAAATTTTCAAATTTTTTTTTTTTAAATTGAGTTCAACTTGTGTAATGAGCAAGATATTGATGACTCTTAACTAGTTGGTTTTGGGCACCAGAGTTTGAAGACACAAGGCCATTACTCTTTTTGATATTTGCTTAAGCTTAAATCAGTCATTTTATTTTTTTATTTTTTTATATTTCCTCCTATTGTTACTTAAGAACAACTCCTTTTAAGTGAAGAAAATTATCTTAATCAGGATATCGTTGTTGGGAACCTTGGATAACTTCGTTCTTATGCCGTAGATTGTGTCAAGTGCATCCAAATCTATCATAGGCTCTCTAAATATATCACATCGAATAAATAGGTATTAAAAAAAAATATGGATATTACAAGAAAAAAAAAAGATTTAGAGAATAAAACCACATACCGTTGATCTAGATATTCTTGAATCAATTCCAATCGATATAGATAACTCTAAAGTCATAATGGATCTTGTAAACACCATGATCTTCTATTCTATTTGATGATGACTCTTCCTTATATCTAGGCATTGAGATGATGGAGATCTTAAGGGTGAAGGCTAGGGTTCTAAAATGGCAAGACATGGAAATCTTAACCCCTAAAAGGGTATTTATAGGCTTCCTACTTGACTTAAGTGACTTAAGCCCACCATGGGCTTGGGTCACTTATTCTAGCCCAAAAAGGTTGTTAATTAATTAATTAACTATATAAGGCCCCAATTAATCAATTAGTCCAATCCAGAGATACCACTCATTTATCCCTGTACAATCTTATGTAATTACCAAAACGCCTTTATGCACAAAAGTGAACTAAACACCCATCCAACCCTCATAAATCGTGTCATAAAGAAAAACTCTCAAATGAGTCATGACTGTTAAGTGACTAGATCCAAGATAATGAATATGTCCTCTTATCAAAATGGATCCCTATTGTAATGGTTGGGTATTTATTATGGACTTCAATCAAAACCCTATTTTTAGGGCATGTTGATTAAACCCTTCAAACTTGTTAGTTAGGGTTTAAACTATTTAAAAAATTATCTAATTATTTTTTATTTATTTTCAAGTAACATATTTGAAACTAATGTAATCAATAAAGTTATTATATAACTATGAATAGTGATAAATTTAAGTAGGTAACTAAAATAAAAATAATTATAATCCTCTTAAATTTTTTTTAAAAAAATATTGAAAGAAAATTAATATTAGATAAAGCATAGAAATTTGAAGGAAAATAAAATTTTTGAAATTGATAAAAAAGAGAACTAAATTTTTAACAAGCCATTATGAAAGCTTTATTTTTTGGCAAAGACAATGCATGAGTTTAAGAGTCTATAAGTTCTTATTATATTGATATTGCACAAACTTTAAATTAATTAATTTATTAAATTTTGCATTTTCCTTCTTCTAAGGAACTAATTGTAGTGATATATAAAGGTCATATTCTACTTTATGGAGTTCTATTTGTTAATTTTTTTTTTTACTTTAAGTTTATATTGCATGTATTTTCTATAACGAGCATGTGAAGCAACATAAAATAAAATTTGACATTATCAATCATAATTGTCTTTTTTGCAATTAATCTTTCTCCTATCAAGAACAATAGAGATTATTAAGTTTCAATAAATTGTAAAAGTAACTGTGTCCTCCATTAAAGCATAATGTAAGGAAAAGAAAATTAAGTGTAAGTTTGAATTTAGTTTTAAAAGTTGTTGGTTTAGCATTTACTTGTATTTTGATTAACATGTTCTTACAATGGGAACTAATTTCCTAGTACTTATATTTCTTCTCCATTTGAAATCGAAACTAATTTACCAACAAAGAATGTACCTTAATTTATTTCTACAATTTGTTTCTCATGGAAAATGAATGTTGTGCAAGAGACTAAAATATGAGAAATTTTAAACATTTTCTTCTATTGGAAAAGTTTCTAAATATTTACATTAGATTTCTTTGTTTTGAGTATTGTACCATTTTTAATCTCTTCTCATGAATTGTCATTCCTTGATTTGAAGTCATCCTTGTTTTTAATATCAATTTCATATACAAAATTAAAATTAACTACTAGTTTCTTGATCTTTGAACTCAATTTCCCTCTCTATTTGTTGTGTTGTCTTTTTAGACTTATTGAGCATTTATTGAGTAACTAAATTCAACTTGTAAATAACACTAATATATGCTTTGTGTCCCTAAACCTCATAAGAATCAACAACTCTTGTGACCTACTAAATCCAAAAAAAAAAAAAAAATGATGTATGATTAGGGATATGTTATGAAAAGGCTAAACTCCTTTCATTATGAATCTCCACATTCTTTGACATTGTTCTTTTAAAATATTTCTATCTCTATTTTTTTTAAAGGGACAAAGGCCTATTGTTATTACATATTATTATTATTATTTAATTTTCTCATTAGTATTATAAAGAATATTGCTTATTTTAGAAACTTAAATGGGCTACATTATCATCCATGTATGGGTTTGCCTGTGAAGTGATGACTTTATATTTTGAGTATTAACTTCTATTATTTTTCTTGCCAAGTCTAAATAAATTTCTCTCCTCATGAGTTTTCAAGTAAATATATTTATTTTTTCTTCTATTAGGCAAATAATAAATATGTTAAAGGATTTAAATGTATTTCATTTTAATGATTTTAGGATACTTAGGTAGGATTTAAATAAGTTCATGCACGAAACATTATACTTCCCATTCTAGCATCCTTGTATGACAAAATTTTCTCTTACTACACGCTAAGGACATTTAAGTTGTCAAAGAATGAAAATGGTTCATTGATCAACTAGTTTGAAGTTGACAACTTCTACACTTGTCTAGAATGTGAATGAGACTCTTTTTTTCTACAAATGATGCTTGAATTGTCTAGTTGGGCAATATAAGGAAATTAAAACATAAAATCTTTGAAGTTACTCTCTTATGGTTGGTTCATTTTTTAGAAATTTTGATAGTCATTCCTTTTGTTCTCTGGGTGCATATTTGGACAAGACTGAATAATATGCCTTCTCCATTTTGTGTACTTGGAGAACTATGGGGAAATGTTGCCAAATTTTTTCTAAAATGAAATGAAACATAATAGTAGTTGACATGTAGGGATTATGTATTCCTATATGGGATAAGAACCACCACCTAAACTAGGAACTTTGAGATGTTAGAATGCATAAGACATATAGTATAAGTTGATTTTAGTTTAACAAGATAGAATCATGAGAGTTAATTATGTTTTTTGGTTTAATATTTCAATATATAATTTTATTTCAATTTTATGGAAATATGCATATTAAGCTATCTTTGAAGATGCAAGAGTGATAAAGACTTAAACAAAAGTAAGATCTATTTATTTCCCATTTGTATGGTAGAGAATCAACTAGATAGGATCATAATTCTATAAGAGAACCACATTTTTTACTTTGGTTCAATACCTAATGAAATTAAATGTATTTAATAAGATGAAATATCATGAACTAATAGAAATTTTAAATTAATAATTTGTGGCATTAACTACAATGACATGAATTGAATAAGACAATTGTTATAATTAACTATCCCACTTTGATATACTTGTAGACAACATGGGTATATTACATGATGAATCCTTTTGATCTATGATACAACATTAACATTTCAAAATAGTGTTAAAACAATGGTTTTTGTAGACAGAAAGAAAAAGTGGTCTAATGCATGGAGCAAGAGCCCTTACTCTTAACAAGTTGATTCTAGTGTTATAATTCCTCATGATTAATTCATTGTGCATTTGAATCATAGAATGGATCGAAGTTTGATGTCTAAAGATAGAATGTCAAGGGAGTATGAGGAAGGAGTTGAACACTTCATTAATTTTGCATCAGAACATTGTCTGAATCAAAGTGGAATTCGTTGTCCTTATATGCGAAGTGAAAACTTAATACATCATACACCTAACAAGATTCAGGAACATATGTTTTCAATGGTATTGACCAGAGTTATCATACATGGTATTAGCATGGAGAATCAGGTCCTACCTGTAAACAACCAACTGAAATGGCACAATGTTATGACATGATGGATTGTGGTGACGTTAGTACAATAGAAATGGTTCATGCTATAGAAGATGAGTTCATGATAGATCCAGCGTCATTTTAAAAATTTCTTGAAGATAATGAAAAAACTTTGTATTCTAGTTGCATAAGTTCACAAAGCTTTCTGAATTAGTTAAATTGTACAACGTGAAGACACGATATAGGTGGTCAAAGAAAATCATTTTAGATTTACTCTAAATATTAGGGGATATGCTCCTGGTGAACAATGAGATGCCCTTATCCATGTACGAGGCTAAGAAAACATTGAATGCATTAAGAATGGAATACAAAAAGATACATGCATGCCCAAATGATTGCATACTATACAAGAATGAGTTGAAAAATGCATTTTCATGTCCTACTTGTGGAATGTCAAGGTGGAGGGTAAATAAGGCAAGAACGAGAAACACAAAGAGGATTCTTGCAAAGGTGTTATGGTATTTTCCACCCATTCTTAGGTTTAAGAGGATGTTTCAATCTCCTAAAGTAGCAAAAGACCTAAAATGGCATGCACAGGGAAGAAAAAATAATGGCAAACTTCTATACCTAGTGGATTCCCCAACATGGCAACTAGTGAACCAAATGTGGTCTAACTTTGATTCAGATTATAGGAACCTTAGTCTTGTTATTTCAATAGATGGTATCAATCCTCATAGCTCCATGACCAGTATGCATAGTTGTTGGCTTGTTCTCACAATAACTTATAACCTTCCCATTTGGTTATGCATGAAGAGCAAATTTATGATGTTATCTTTGCTAATATTAGGACCATGAAACTTGGTAATGATATCGATGTTTACTTGGCACCATTAGTGGATGATTTGAAAACATTGTGGGAGTTAGGGGTAGAAGCCTATGATGCACATCAATAAGAGTTCTTCACATTAAAGGCTATTTTGTGATGGACAATTAATGATTTCCTTGCATATGGGAACTTACCTGGTTGCACCATTAAGGGATATTATACTTGTCCAATATGTGGTGAAGAAACAAACTCACATTGGCTAAAACATGGGAATCAGAACTCATATACCGGCCATAGAAGATTTCTTCCATGCAACCATCCATTTA
The DNA here is from genome assembly GCF_004353265.1 of Vitis riparia. Classification (NCBI taxonomy): domain Eukaryota; kingdom Viridiplantae; phylum Streptophyta; class Magnoliopsida; order Vitales; family Vitaceae; genus Vitis; species Vitis riparia. The sequence goes on from NC_048444.1 coordinate 10,447,845, forward strand.
GAAATCAAAATAAGACATTGACTGGTGAACAAGAGTTTAGGTTACCTCTAAAAAAACTTACTGAGATGAAATATTTAGAAAGGTTGATATGCTTCATAACTCTTGGGGAAAGAAAAAGAAGGTTAAACAATGTGAATCCTTTACTAATCCTATGAGTTGTTGGAAAAAAAAGTCTATATTTTTTTAACTTGAATACTGAAGGTATTTTTATATCCGACACAACTTGGATGTCATGCATATAGAGAAGAATGTTTGCGAGAGCATCATTGGAACTTTGCTTAACATTCTAGGTAAAACAAATGATGGAGTAATGTCTCAACTTGATCTTCTCGAAATGTGCTTAAGGCTTGATTTAGCACCAAGGTTTGGGTTGAAGCGAACTTATCTTCCCCCTACATGTTATACTCTAAGTAGAAAGGAGAAGAAAATAGTATTGCAGAATTTAGCTGATTTGAAGGTTCCTAAAGGTTATTGTTCAAACTTTAGAAATCTTGTGTCCATGGAAGAACAAAAGCTTAGTGGTCTTAAGTCCCATAATTATCACGCACTTATGCAACAACTACTACCAATAACAATTAGATCTGTGTTGCCTAAGCATGTTAGATATGCCATTACAAGATTGTGTTTTTTTTTTTAATGCACTTTTTGCAAAGGTGGTGGACATGTCAAGATTGAACGATCTACAACAGGACATAGTGGTCACTTTGTGCTTGCTAGAGAAGTATTTTCCACCTTTCATTTTTGACATCATGATTCATTTAATAGTGCTTTTGGTAAAAGAGGTTAGATTATGTGGACCAGTGTATATGAGATGGATGTACCAATTTGAAAGGTATATGAAAGTCCAAAAGGGTAATGTTCAAAATCATAATATCCTAGAAGGGTGCATTGTTGAGTGTTATATCATGGAGGAAGCTTTAGAGTTTTGTACAAAGTATTTCTCAAGCATGGATGCAATTGGGATTCCTTCTAGCATAAATGAAAATGTGGGAAACCATTACTTGGTGGTTATGCAATAACTATTCATGATTATAAATTGGTGGAGCAAGCACATCATTATGTTTTACAAAATACAACCATTGTACAACCTTTTATTAAGTGTCATATATGTGAATACATGAGTTCGAAACTTTAGCTAATGTTTATGCAAACCATGACTTGCCTATTTTTACTTGATAGTGAACATATGAAATATTTGAAGACAAAATATCCTCATCAATCAAAGAGAGTGAAATGGCTGGAAGATGAACATGTGTGCACATTTAGTTATTGGCTTAGAAAAAATGTATGAAACTCAATATTCATACTCCTCTTAAAATTTAATGCTTATAAAATTTAAATTACATTGACTTACATATCATTAATCAACCATATAGGTTTTAGATGACATAAGTAAAAAGAACCTATTGAAGAGGAACTTAAGTGGCTTGCACAAGGACCAAGACAATAAGTTCTTACTTACCATGGATATATTATTAATGATTGTCGTTACTGTTGGCAGATCGGAGGGTTGGCTGTGTCCATCAACTCCCCTTATATTAGCCATGGGCACTTGGGTGAATGCACTATAAGGTTAGGGTATGCGCCCTTCCTAACAGAAATTACTTTTAGGAGAGTTGGTAGCGCCTGAGGTCCTACAAGTGGTATCAAAGCCGAGGTCACGGGTTCGAACCCTAGGGGTGTTGTTGGGGGGGGGGGGGGGGGGGGGGGAGATTGTTGGCAGATTTGAGGATTGGCTACGTCCATCAACTCCCCTTGTGTTCACCGTGGGCGCTTGGGTGAATGCACTATAAGGTTAGGGTATGCGCCTTTCCTAACAACAATTGCTTTTAGGAGAGTTGGTAGTGCCTGAGTTCCTACAAGTGGTATTAGAGCTGAGGTCACAAGTTCGAACCCCAAGGGTGTCGTTGAGAAAGAGGTTGTTGGCAGATCGGAGGGTTGGCTGCATCCATCAATTCCCCTTGTGTTCATCGTAGGCGCTTGGGTGAATGTACTATAAGCCTAGGGTATGCGCCATTCCTAATAGCAATTACTTTTAGGAGAGTTGGTAGTGCCTGAGGTCCTATAGTTACCATATCAAGAACCGTGATGAGGCATGAGTCAACCAAAATAGTGGTGTCAATATTGTGGCTTTGACCATACAAATTGCAAGTGCCAAAGATAAAAATCTTATGCTTTTGTGACCTGTGTTTTTATGGAATTGTCACAGAGATATGGGACCTTGATTATAACATGTTTAATATTTGTGTTCTTAAGTATGATTGGGTTGATAATAAGAATGGTGTCAAAGTTGATAAGGTTGGGTTTACATTAGTTGATTTAAGCAAGATAGGACATAAATCAGATTATTTCACTTTGGCAACACAAGCCCAACAAGTAATTTATGTAGACTATCAAGTTGATCCAAGATGGTCTATTGTACTATTAAGGCAAAAAATGGAGTTGTTTGACATAGAGAGTGATGACAATATGCCCAACAATTGTATGAGGTATCACCCATTTGCGAATGGGATGCCTAATATTAAGTCTTTTGATGAAGTTGAAGATTATGATGAAATTTGTATGTGTACTGATTGTGAGGGGATTTGGATTGAACATTAAGTTTAATTTATTTTATTTATTTATTTATTTATTGTGCTTTGTGACTACTAAGTGTATTATGTGAGTTTTGAGTTACTGTTAATATACAATGTGATGCTCAACAATGTTATGTTTTTATTTTATTCCTGTTAAATATATTTTTTCTATTATGTACTTGCTAAGTCATTCTAAATAAATGTAGTCAGTATCATATTATATATATTGAATAGTTTAAACTTTCATTTAAGCTTAATTGATATGTAGTTAAATAAATGTTGCTTATATGTTGACATTGTAAGTTTAATTTCAAATTAGACAAAAAGAAGCCATTACTCACCTATTTCATATTGATTCAAATTTTAAATGATTTAAAGGGTAATCCATTGAAGCTTTCTATGGATTTCAATTAAAAACTTTAAATCAAAGTGTTAAACTATTTAATATGCAAAACAAAACAAAAGGTTTTATGGGAAGATGGATTGAATCCACCAACCCATAATGAACTGGTTTGAAACATTAATAAATAACATATATAAACTAAATGTAAACATAATAACAACCTAGCCTATATGAAGTTGACCCTCATAAGGAATTATCTAATGATGGAAAAATACTTTTTAATCGATAGTTGAATATTCTTATTTCCAACTAAAACGGTCTATGAATACCATAAATTTTATTTTCTTGGTCCTTCCTTTGTTTTAGGTCACTTGTTTATGATAGAGAACAAAAGCTTTTGATAGGTAATTGATCAAGTTGTAAATTTTGTGTAATTGAATAACATTAGTTTAAAAAAATTAGAATGAAGTTTCATTAATGTGGATCTAGTAGATTTTTTACTTTATGTCAAATTAGAGAATATCTTCTTCAATTTATTTAGCTTCAATGAACGTAGTCTTTGGTTTGTGATTGTTAACTATTAGTGACATTACTCCATCCTCAATATTGTGTAAGTACTGAAGCCATGTATCCTAGAATCATTAAAGTTAAGGCAATCACATCTCATTACATATGATCAATGCTTCTATGCTTAATAGTAGGAAAAGCAAACACCTTGCAATGCATTCTCAATCCACACTCTTAAACTTCATTTTATGACTATTGCATCTTAACTAGAAGCGTACATTCCAACTAGGACTTTATAATAGTAGTGACTAAAATAGATATAATTTAACTAAGCTATATGATTACTACCAAAAAGTGCTATTTTGTAGACCTAATTATAATGGTTTTAAGCACCTTTGAGTAGTAATCATATTCATTTAACCTAATTAATTCATTAAGGTCCTTAGTAATTGGTTTTAACCATTTTGTGGCAAGTTTACATGTTTATATCAGCTTATGAATCAATTCAAGCATGCCAAATGATGGAGGAGCTACTTGGACAAGTTAAAGCAAGCTTTTAGCTACACCAAAGCAAGCCAACAAAAGGAGAGAAGCAAAGAGAAGCAAAGAAAAGCAAAAGAGAAGCAAAGAGAAGCAAGGAGGAAAATAGAGGACAGCAGCTGTAGTCTTCTTTGGCACTTTTGGAGCACTTCCCGAAGTCCATTTTTTTCATGCTATATACCGTTTCAAAGCTCAAGAAGTCAAGAATCCAACGCTTCAAACCGTGCATGATTTGGAGCTGAAACGAGGAAGTTATGACATTCGGAAGAAAACTGCTCCAGGTGTGCGAAAATTTCGCACACCTTCTAAATGGTGTGCGAATTTCGCACACCTGTGCGAAATCTCTTCTGAATGGTGTGCGAATTTCGCACCCCTGTGCGAAACCTCCCCTGTTTTGCCGACTCCACATGAGATCTTTTCTTTTTAGATATTTTTGTATAAATTTCCATTCTTCTCCTTGTAATCCACCAATCATAAGATCTCTTAGCTAGGAAGGTTGGAAAAACTTCTCTATATAAACTCCTTTGCATCCATAGGGAGAAATATATGTAATATACCCATATATATTGAAATATACCACAGAGCCTTGCTCTGTTTCTCCTTCTCTTTTTATTTCTATTTTCTTAGTAGCCAAACATCCTTGGTGGATGAAATCCCCAAGGATGAGAGGCTAACCTTTTAAGTTTCTCAAAGTATGGATGTTATGTGATGGCTTGGATGCATTCCCATGGAAATTTCTAGCACCCGGAAGGTAAGGTAGTCGTTTTTCATTAATAGTTCATTAATGCAAAGTTTAGTTTTTATTTCCATTGGACAACTTCCAACGGCCAATACTTGATAAGCTTTTGGATTTCTATCCATTAGTTATCTCCTACGAGCTATTGGAAGGTGAGGTTTTCAATTCCAAGTTTTGCATTAATCCATTAGAACCAATTTCAATGGCCATTGAAAGGTGAGTTTATCACCCGGAATGACTTTGAGTTGCCAATATTTGGTAAGCTTTTGGCTTTAGACCATTAGTTATCTCTTACGAGCCATTCAAAGGAAGTCTAAGGTGAATAACCATTGATGAAATTCACTACCATCTGTTTTGCCATTTTAAAGGATTAAAACTTGATTTGCTAAATCCATACCGGTTCGGGAAGCAAGCATCACCATAGTTGCAACCCCAACGCGAGGAGCCTATCCTGAGATTTCCAATTTGCATAAGAGCCAGAGCATAGCTATCCTATCTTTGAGAAACTTGTTTTTACACCCTTTCATTTTAGTCTTTAATGTTAGCTTAAATTAGTTTAAATCTCTCTAAAACATTTACATCTTCTTTTAAAGCTAACATCCATAAGAAAATCACCTATTTTCCTAATTTGAATATCACTTGTGTTTGCGAAAACCCTTCCCAGTGAACGATCCTAGAACCACTATGCTATAGTAGCTTGGCTACTTTAGTAATAGTATCTTAGGTATAAATTTTGTTGATACGCCTTTAAAGCTAAGCTACCATGAGTCGCATCACTATAATGGTAGAATGTGTGTGTGTTTTTATAAGATAAGTAGAGGTAATTTTCTTGATATGTTGTTGTTGAGGTTTAGCAATATATTATCCTATTAATTTTATGCATATTTCATAATCAAGATTTAAGATTAATTTTCATGTATTGCAAAGTTTGTACAACACTGATTTATTCCTACGTATGGAATCATTTTGTAACTAATTCCTTTATATTTAGTTGAGATACATTTTCAAGTGTTGTTTATTATTTCATAATTCTTACTTATTTGGGAACTTGCAAGAAAAGTGATGTCTTTACGAATGTCTCCACCAAGAAGAGATAAAAGACAAGTAAACTACTAAAATATCATGCTTTATTTTTTAATGTAAGATATATATATATATATATATATATATATTATGAGATTGATCATATTCTTTTGATTGTCATGTAGGTGGATTAAAAGGAAGAAAAACAGAAGATCACTTCACCAAAAAGGTTTAGAGGCCTAACTTTAAAACCTGAAATTACTAAAAAGAGAAGTAAATGAGTGAAGATTGATATTCAATATAATGATGATGGTGAAGGAGTGAGTGAAGAATATGTACAACTTGTATCATACTTAGGCATGCTAGCATGAATTATGGTGCCATTATATCATACTAATTGGAGAGTAGTGCTTGTTGAATTGAAGAAGAAATTATGAGATTGTGTTAAGGTATATAATAATCTACTGAAATTATTTTCCTATATTTTGTGTAGACCTTACATGCTTATTCAATAATTAAGATCTTCTATTTTATGGTGCATTCTTGGTTGATGAGAATAGCAAATACACCATCATATTATCCATTAAGAGTAACTTTAGATCATTGAGGCACATATTGATGAAGAGTCTATCCTGTCTTATAAGGATTAGCCCAAGTACCTTTTGCAGTCATCAATTGAATATAATTACATTCCAATTGAAGATTGGAGAAAGTTAGTGGCTAACAGGTTGTCATAAGAGTTTCAAATTAAAAAAAAAAGAAAAAAATGAGGGTAAAATACGTCTATATTCATCGAGTGAGTAGAAAAGGATATGCAGGACTTCAGGAAGAATTGTAAGTTTTCAAACCTATACTCAATTTTAATCAATTTCATTTGTTTATTTATTTATTTATTTAATATGACTCTTGAAGTATCTTATATTTTTTGGAGGAAGAGTTGGCGAAGGCTATTGAGGAAGGGAAGATTACATGTGTTGGCCAAAAGGTTATCCTCAATTTAGCATTAGGTACACTGGAACATCTTGAATGGGTTAAAGGAAAATGTGGGAAAAAAAAACCCCAAACAATTCAACACACCAAAACCCGCAAAAACTCTTGAAGAATAAGAATGTTAAAGGATGTTAAGGGAGAAAGTAAAGAGCTTAGAAGAGGAGATTATTGCTTTGAAAGCTGAAAAGAAAAAAAAAAAACCCTCACACCCCACTCTGAAGTGAACAAACATAAGGAAACAATTGTTGCAACATGAAGAAATACGAGGGAAGACTCATTATAGTGCTCATGTGGAGGACCCATCAGCACAAAGGACTCGAAAAGCTTCTCCACTAACTCAGGTATATATAGCTTTTCCTCAGTTAAATTGATAAAAACAATCTATAAAATAACTAAAGTAAAAGACTAAAGATTACAAAATATGTTTTTACAGGTTTATAAATACAAATTAGCTCTTGAATTAAAGACAACATTGTTTCATATGGAACTTATTTGTGAGATTCAAATATTTCCATTGATGATTCTAATACATTAGTGGTCATCCTTTACTCTCTTCAACCTAATGCACTCCTTCCATTCCTACTTTCTAAAAACATTAGTATAATAAGGGATGGTGTTTGATATGAGGTTTTGTGGCTTGTTGCATTTGTGATAGATGATGAAAATGATGAGGTGAATAGCATTATACCCAAACTTTCGAAGTTGAGTTATAATTTCCTACACTCTTGGTTTGTTTGTTTGTTTTTTAATGTCATTCATCTATTTATATGTGTTTAGGATGTTGGAAAAAGGTAGAATAAAATAAAGAAGATACAAACATCCCCAAAGAAAATCGAAAATGAAAATTCTAAAGATATACAATTGTTTTCTAAAACAGTTTCAGCAGTGTTGGAGGGTAAACCATCACCCAAAGTTGACTTTCCAATCAATGTTTTTGGGTTGGAATTTCAAACATTTCTCTTGACAACTTAAATGAAAGATGTAATTTCTATAAAAGAGTTGACTATGAATTGTATGTGTTTCTATATTTGGTGAGATCTTGTTGTAAATCTTTATGTTACATTCTTGATATAAATAAGTAGAAACTGTTTTTTTTTAAGTAATTCTAAATTGAATGACATTTTATTAGGTGGTTGCATGAACATCTGGATGATACACTACATGAGAAGATTATATTTGTTCATCCAGGGATGGTGTCCAAGGCTGGATCAATAGCCCACAAATTGAAAAAAGAGCAAGGTTCATTGTCGATCACCTAATTGACTCAAAATTGGCAGACCTTATTTTTCTTCCATATAACTCAAAGTAAGTTGTTAATCATAATTGTTTTTAATTGCTTAGCCTTATATGTGCTATTTATCTAAATTGTATGTTGATATATTGTAGATTTCATTGGATTTTGGCTGTAATTGACCTAAAATCACAAACAATCTACTACTTAGACTTGCTATTACAACAACCATACGAAGATATAAAAGATATTGTGAACATGTAAGTCTACTATAATTTTAGTTTTCATGTCTCAAAATGAGCACTAATGTAATCTTATTTTTTGTAGGAGGTTTTGATTTTTTGTATCTCAAAAGAAGAAAGGATTTAAAAAAGAGCTAAAGTGGATAGTTATTAAGGTTAGATTTTTCTCTTCTCCTAAACATTTTGTTCATTTTCTAACTTTTTAAAAACTTACCTACATGTAAGTTGCTTTCCTGAATTAAAGTTCACTTGATTTTTGAAATGTAAAGATTCTATATATATATATATATATGAATTTTCTTAGCTTATAATTGTTTTTGTTATTATTTCCTATTCCTAACTTGAGTTGAGAAGGATACTATATATGTTTGTTTCACCACCTTATGAAAATACAATCTAAATTGCTATGAATAAAATGTACTCATATGCCCATTATTCCACTAGTAATGAAGTAGTACTAAAAAGGAACAAACCCATTTTGTCATGTGACTGAAAGATTTATAATCCATTTCCACCTTCTACAATTAATATTTCAAGAAATAGTAAAGGAAACTAGAAGAAAAATAAGAAAAGTTTTGTTAAAAATGAATGAGTGCAAGAATTTTTTTCAATTGTATTCTAATGTGGAATATCAAACCTAAGAAAATTCAAGTATAATAAAAATTTAATATATACATAATTAGTCAATTTGAAATGTTGGTCATAGGAAGAACAATTATTAAATTTTGATCAATATATCCATAGCATTTAGAATCCTTTAGAATCATTTAGATGTGTGTGTGTGGGTAATGAAGCAAATGGGGATCCTTTAGATAGCTTTGGTCATGTTACTTAGGTGTGAGTTGTTCTTTATATCTTTCTTTTGGCCTTAGTATGTCTTATGTACACCCTACATTTAGTTTACACATTTCCTGTTAGGCACAACTTCTCTCTCTCTCTAATCTAAACTCTCTACTCTTTTATCCATCTTCAATCAAATTGTTCAAGTGTAAAACATTTATTCATTGTAATTAATAATTACATTTCTCTTCTATAATGCCAATCTATGAGATGTAAAAGGAGGCTAATACTACATATTTCCAAATATGTTATTGATAATTGCTCTTGATGAAGCTTGATTGATTTACCTTAATGAAGTCTTAAAAGTCATGATATTTTATAAGGGCTATTCTCACATAGACAAAAGTTAACTATTCCCTTTTTCTAAAGCTAATCACTATTCTTAATAAATATACTTAATCATTACCTTAATTTATTCATTTTTTGTCCATATTTCACATATACATGTTATTTGACATTCTTATATTTTACCCAATTTAAACCTCTAAGTTTTAAACATGGGAGCTTAGGGTTTTATGCTAGACATGTATTGACTTCATTTAGGTGTAAATTTTACTTGAAATTAACATTATGTCATTCATTGTTTTTATAAATTAAAAATGTGAAGGATGAAAAAATTGACAAAATTTATATGATGTCATATTTGATCATGAAATTTTGTTGATATAATTTAGCTTATAGAGACCCAAACAGTTGGATGGTGTCATGTGCGAATATTTTGTCATGCGATACATGCGAGACATTAATTTCAAATAGAAGCCTCCTAATATCTCGGGTTTATTTACATATGTATTTTCATAGATACATGAGAACTCATACATATATCTAATGTTGCATATTAACATATTTCCTCTTGCCATATATTTTAGTTTGAAGGGAAAAAAACCTATTCATGAGTTGAGTTAGATGAAGTGAGATCTAAATGAGTATCATTTTTTAGTACTCTTATCTTATACCAAGTATAGTGGGTATGTGAATTTTATAATTTTTTTAATAAAATTTCAAACATAAATTTCAATTAATGTTACATTTTTCCTCTTTGCAAGGTATAGGGTGACATTTGCGTACATACTTATAAAATTTCAAGGCATAGATGTTGGATTTTTGGATACTTTTGGGTACATACTTATATCTTTTAAAATATAAATTTGATGATAGTACAAATTGATGTTATTTTTTTTTTATTATTATTATGTATGTCTGTTGGGTTCTTTTTGCATAAATTTTGGTACATGTTAATATCATTTTAGTAAAATTTCAACTATAGACTTCAAGTAATGTAGTTTTTTTTTTATCTATTTGCAAGAGGTTGAAACACATTTGCAGTAGTTGCAATTTTGAGAATACAATATCAGTATAAGTTTTTGCTATCATGTATGTAAAATTGCAATTATATTTTTTTTGGGGGATATTTTTAGGTACATATCTTATCTATATTTTTTCCTCTAAAAGTACATTGCTAGATTTTTTATTTTATTTTTTATTTTATGTATTTGGGTACATGTTTATATCTTTTAAATTAGTACTTTTAAATATAAACATAAACTAATGTTGTTTTTTTTCTTATTTGCAAGAGGTTGGGTGACATTTGCAACATTTACAATTTTTAGAGTACAAGATCATGCATAAGTTCTTATCATCATGTATAGCTATTGGATTTTTTGGTAAATATCTGTCATTTTTTTTTTTGGATATATTTGATAAGAGTACAATATCATGTATAGTTGCTAGGTTGTTTGTGAATACAATTTGATATATTTGGGTACATGCTTGTATCATTTTTAAAAAAATTTGAAACATAAACATAAAGTAATGTTGTTTTTTTCTTACTTGCAAGAGATTGGGTGACAATATTTGTAGCACTTGCAATTTTTAGAGTACAAGATCATGTATAAGTTCTTGTCAGCATAATTATTTAATGTTTGGTTATTTTTTAGTAAATATTTTTTTATATAGATATTTGATGATAATACTAGATCATGTATACTTGCTATTTAGGATACATATTTATATATTTTTTATGAACTTTCAAACAAAAAAATAAAATAAAAATAATGTTGTTTTTTTCTTACTTGCAAGAGATTGGGTGACATGTTTGATATACATTGGACATGGATTCTTTTCCATTGAATTTTTAATAAACTTTCAAAAATAGACATAAAATAATATTACTTCTTTCTTTCTTGGCAAAGGTTAGGTGACATTTGTAGTAACTGCAGTTTTTAGAGGACAAGATCACATATAAGGTTTTGTTATTATGTACAACTACTTGATATTTGGTTATTTTTGGGTAAATTATCTATCATTTTTTTTAGATATATTTGATAAGATAACAGGATTAAGTACAATTGCTAGGTTGTTTGGGAATACATTTGGATACATGTTTATATCCTTTATTAATCTTTCAAATATAAACATATATTGATGTTGTTTTTTTCCTACTTGTAGAAGGTTAGGTGGCATTTGTAGTAGTTGCAGTACTTTTTAAGGCACAAAATCATGCATACATTCTATTTATCATGTATAACTATTGAATTTTGGGGTACATATTTGCCTCTTTTTGGATGTATGTGATGATAATACAAGATTATGAACAAATGTTAAGGGTTTTTTTTTTTTTTTTTTTTTTTCTGTCAATATATTTGCCTACATGTTTATATCTTTTTTAAAAAACATATTTTATACATTCATTTACTTTATATCTATATATATATATACAACAGGTTCAATTTTGATGTAGATCATTTAGGCAATAGGTTAAGTTGTTGACATGTTCCATATGCAACCTTGATATGAAATAAAACAATTTCCTTGATATATGAATAAAGAAATCTTGACATAAAAAAAAAACTATATTCCTTGACATAAAAGAATAAAGGAACCTTAACATATTAAAATTTCTACTTTGAAAAAAAAAATAAAAAAATCCTTGACATATGTGTAAATTAAATTTGAAAGCATATAAAACAACATTGACATATATCATACTTAAGCTTAACATATATTGAATATAATCTTGACAAAATAGTGAGTCAACCTTCACATATGTTTAACCTAACCTTGACCGAAGTGGAAGAAACATTGACATATGTCATATTAATAAGACTCATACATTGATAGAAATAAGGTTTACCTTAACATATGCATATTGGCAACTAGCTTTTACCTTTTCTTGACACTGGCATAGATGACATATGTGAATATCGGTCTACCTTAATAGATATACTATATCTTGATGATGAAAAACTGTCAATTAATTATACTCTTGAGCAAACTCAGAATTGAGATGATTTCTTCTTGATATAATTTTTTATATAGGCCTAGGATGAAGGTAATCTCTAATTGTCTTGTAAATTGGTGAAGGCTTAGATGGTGTTCCAACATTGTTGTAGTAATTGTGTTCTAGTACTCTATTGTAGCATTCAAACTTTGGACTTTAGAAACCCAACTTCAACAAAAATCTCAACACAAAAATAAGTGAAATCCAATAAAAGAAAATATAGAAATATAATCTAATCTAAAAACAATTAAACAAATAACATTATTTTTTTAACTAAAAACAATTGAGCAACGTCGATCCTTAGCAACAATGCTATTTTCTTGACCACAAATCTTTGTTGTAAATAAAATAATAAAGCATAAATACATAGTAACTCTGGCTAAGAAAAACTAGAAATAAAGTCACCATGACTTTGTAGTATTTCGGATTGTTGTCCTTTGGGATCAATTCTAATGTGTTAATTTTTTTTAGATTAAAAGAATTAATTATTTGCTAAAGATAATGAATTTATATATATATAAATAGGGATAAATTATGAATAAAGATTTCCAAAAATATATAAATCAAATAAAAAAAATGTTTAAGAGAGTTTCACAATCCAATGTTAAATCTTAAGAGAGAGAGAGAGAGAGAGAGAGAGAGAGAGAATTATAAAAATCTAAAGTTTAGAATCAAATTCAATCCACAACCAAATTGAATCTTAAGACCAATATTACAACTAGAACTTAGATTTTTTATTTGTAAAACAGATTCCTAAAACCATTAAGTGAATGAAATTAATTACCAAATAAATAATGATCAAGATTTACCAAGAATTACTAGTATTAGGTAATAATCTATCGTATTATTCCCTAATACAACTCATAAGGATAGGTGATGGTTAATTTTGATTTTCAATTTTCTTCAATCAAGAGCCTATATCCATTTTTATAGATTTAACCCTTAGATTCATTAGTAGTAGGATCAAACTACATTAAATAATGATCAAGGTCCTGTCCATAATCACCAGTATCTTGAAAAGAATCATTTGTAATTTATCTAAAGTAATCTCACACAAAGGATTTATTCCTACCAATTAAATCTTGAAACCATAAAAAAAAAAAAAAAAACCATAATTTTACTGTGTTATGGCTACTCTTCTTTGGATTCTTCACTTTCATGTTAGCATCTTGGGATCAATCAAGTTAACCAAACATAATGGATGGTTTCTCCTCATAGCCCATGTTTGGTTGCAAAGAAAATAAAATAGAAAGATGGAAAATAAAATAAAATAAAATCTAAATCCTTAACGAAGAAATTTAAGAAGAAATATCAATTTCCCATTTTTCGTTTCTCCTTTTCAAATCAAGAACTACCTAGAAAACCTAAAATTTGAGTTTTTATCGTTTCCATAAAAAATCCAATACATGACATGTTCCTATTGGCCACTTATTTTATAAATAATTATCTAAAAATGATTAATAAAATTAATAAAATCATTTTTCTAATTGTATGGGGCCTAATTCGGGTGGATGGAGTGCCCAAGATGCAATTCCCAAAGTGGAGGAGACAAAACATCAAAGTGATAGTGTGCGATTTCGAAATTAGGATCATTTTGAAACCATTTCGAAATGGTCCTTCAACTCTACCTAGTTGTCTTTAAATGGTCATAACTTCTTCATTTCAATTCAACTTATGGAGCAGTGGACTTTTGACTTCTTGAGCTTTAAAATGAAATGTAGCTTGTTAAAAATTGACCTTGGGATATGCTCCATATGTAACCTAAATTCAGAGTATATGCCATTGCCAGATTTTGAGTTCCAAATTTCTATGTGAACTTGATTGCATTTGCTTTAAACCTCCTTTATTATGGTTGCTTACTCTCTATCTCATTCTATAAAATCCGTTGCTAGTATTTCATGCCTATGACTTGCTTATCAAGCCCTTGCTTGGACTTTTCATGGTTCATAAGTCCTAAGTCTCTCAATAATACATGTTTAACCCTTCTACTTCTTTGGTTGATAATGACTTTTGCACTTATCATTTTTTTTTTCATCTTTTAATGTTGGAATTAAGCTCAAAATAGAAATTAGATCCATAACTAAGGTCTTAGCATTAATTTGAGTTATGTTAGATTATTTGAGCTTTTTATAATGCATAAATCATATTATAAATGTGCTATTGGAACACGTATTTTGGCTCCAATCATCTAATGACGAGGTCTTCAGTGGTTTTGACCTATGCTTGAGACTGACCTTAAGATGATCATATATTTCCTATGGGTTGGGTCATTGTTGATTAATGCAAATGACAATAGATATTCTCAAGATAGGCACGATGATATCTTATGGTTTTGAGACAATGTATCTTCTTCGGTGATCATAAAAATATGTGATTAGGAAATCAATGGTCGTAGTAATTCCTTAATTGGAATTTGTCATATGCTCTTAAAGATATGGACTATGTCAGTTGATGATATAATAGGAAAATTTGAGACTCAAGGATTAGAAAGATAATCTTGAAAGGTTGTTAACACCTACCTCATTAGATTATGGATACTAATTCATGGGTAGTCTACATATAGTGGATAGTAGTTCAGGGACCTAAGTTTAATATCTCATTTCAATATCTTAAGATATTGGAGTGTAGTTGACTCTTTATACTAAGATATTAAGTCACATTTAGAATTTGATTTTAAGGAAGCCAATATTTTCTTATGAATCTCAGTAGTTTCTACTTGAACTCATATTTCTTGGTGGTATATTTATTGAAGAATATTTAGGTTCTTTATGTATATGTGTGCAAAAGGACGTTTTAGTAGAAACATAAGATTGCACAAAAACATATGAACAATCTTTGTGGATTAGTCTAATTAATTAATTGGAGCTTAATAGAGCTAATTAATTAATTGAGATCTAGTGGACTAAATTAAGTGACTAAAACCTAAAATGGACTCAAATCACTTAAAGGAAAGTGATATAAACCCTCTTAAGGGTTTAAGGCGTCATACTTTTTGCCTTTCCGTCTTCTAGAGAGGCGAGAGGATTCCATTTCCTTGGGTGCCAGGATCCAGGAAAGAGAGCCTTTGAGTAGAAGATCCGTTGGTCTTCAAGATCCACAACATCTTTTCATCAACTGGAATTGATTTGAAAATATTCTAATCATAGATATTGTCACTCATCTCTAAATATAAAGTTTTTAAATGTTTTTTTTGCTTCTGTTGCATAGATCTAAAGAAGCCTATGACAGATCTTGCATGTATCTATGATCCAATGATTATCCCAACAATACCACCATGATAATCAATAAGTAGGGAGAAGAATTCAAAGGTAAGAATGAGAAAAATTGAGGTAAAGTTTTATTAACTTATTGTGTTGATTATGAGTATAAATACAAGAATTACAACAACTAATATTATGGAGTGAAAACTAATTCAAATCAGTGACTTTATTGAAGAGAAATTCTCTATGATAGTGGAACAAAGAGTAAATATTGGTAGTCATTCTAAAGAATGGCTTTACGATTCTATAGGATTGAATAACATGAATCAATATATACTTTACATTCTATCGAATGTGTTTCCTTAACACAAAATATGTCCTCTATTAAATCCTAGCTTCTATCTCTGACATCATGCAGGTATAAATGAATGTGGTTGGCATGTTATGTGGATATTTTTTCAATTTTAGGCAACCACGTTAAAATTGTTCTTGTCATGGCGAAGATAATTACTTTATAAGATGAGGCATTAAGGCGAGTTATAGATTGAAGAAGACAAATTAAAAATTGAAATGCTGGAATTAGAGGCTGGCATTCCATTTGTGGATAGCCTTTCTAGCTGTACTTGTACCAGCATTGGCACACATGATGATGGGGGCTCTTTTCCTTGTTCTGAACTGTGAAATTATGCTTTTCCCTTCAGTTGAATTTTCAAAAGTCTTATATATCTATGAATTCCACAAATAAAATATAAGCAAAACTGTAAAAAAGAGACATTATGCTTCATAGTACGTACTGAATTAGATAAGGGTGAATTTATAGCAAGTCAGTATGCCGAGAGCTTCTTAAGCCATTCTGAAAAGAACTTCGCCATTTTGAAAATATATTTTGATTCTTTATGGTAGAGAGGATTCTAATTGTCTTGATAATTAGGAGGAGACGGCCACCTGAGAAAAACCAACCGCAGAGAAGTTTCAACTTCAGAGACTTCAATGCCTTGACTCTTCTATAAGATTTTGTCATAAGTGTAAAAGTAGTTTTTGAGGTGGACTTCTGTCGTCTCACAACACGTTTTAAATATCCAGACAACCTGAAATCTGCATATGATGGGGATTTATAATTTTCTTACCCAGAACGTAGCAAAAGCTTGCACAAAAATATTGAGCAATGCTGTCAAAATGCCCACCAAACTTTAAGCCATGGACTTAGCTTGCCTGTGACCAAGTTGTAGAGTACCTTAATTAAAACCACTGCACATATTTTGTTAGACTGATAGATCATTGATCCTAATTCATTTTAAATGCTTCCATTATCTGAAGTTTTGAGTCCCTTAAAGCTTAAAATATGACTGCAGGAACTAATTAACCTTACTGGGTCATGGGCTTCTATTGTTTAAAGTTAAGCAACTGACTGTGGTTACTTCTCCCCCCTGCTAACTTTTTTATTTTTGGTTTAATCTATCACTTGACAAAATGGCTTGCTAGAGAGGGCCAGGGATATTTGCATGGTGCATAATCGTATTAAAAAGAATAGGGCCAAATGCTATAGAGTACCTCATATCATGAAATTCTCACGTTCAGAGTGAAGTTTAAATATAGTTTTCTGGAGGATTATGTATTTATGGATTGAGGATCATCTTAGTTGTGTTGTTTCAGTGCTTGGACAATTGGTGACTGCAACAAAGACCCTCGGGCTTGATTAACCTTCTCTAATGAGCTCATCATGTTTTCAGGGCTTTTTATTTCCCAAAGAAATTAAAATAAAAATCATTGTAAAATGAGTACGTAGAATGGTGGTGTTAGTATTTAAAATAAAATCAGTATTTCTTTCTTTTCCTGTCTCTTTAGCAACCGGATGGAGCTAAATTTCTGGAGTTCTTCATGGGATCAACTCTCTTTTTACATTCTGCAAAGCTCCGGTTTAATTAGCTTGTGTGAAAAATCATTCTCGATCTTGTGATACTAAGAATATGTTTGGGAGTGATTTTAGGAAGTGTTTAAAATCTTTTTAATACTTGAAAAATAAAAACTTTCAAGTATTAAACATGGTAGAAACACTTTCTATAATCACTGACAAACGCACTTTAAAGCTCCATTTCATAGTGATACTGGTTAAAACACTTTCATTTGTAGCACTTTGATTACTAGCGCTTAAATTAATTGTGCCACAACAAAGTGTACTTAAACATTTTCTACTTCCTTTGTGACCTTTTGAAGAGCTTCATCGTCAGAAATCAAGGGGAATGCATGGGGTGACTCAGATATGGGAATATCATCAATGAAAGAGGATGTTTTGGCGCAATCATTCAAAACCATAAGGAGCTTCTTCTGCATAAATGGAGTAGGTGGACCAAATTTAGGTCCGTGTTTGATCTTTGACTTTGTTAATTCACTCCATAGCAGCTGTTGCATTTTTAATGTTGTCATGTTTGTTTCTTGGCTCTTGCATCTCTCTAAAAAGGAGGTTGCCATGCATTCAAATGATCGTCTCTTGGTGCCGGAAAGTTAAGTTGCATCAAGGACGAGTTCTCTCTCCTTCAGCTTCATGTCCACTAACATATATTTAAGTTGTTGCTCGACAAAGGCAGAATCAAATTGGTGATTTTTGGAGTGGAGGGAAGCATATGCAGCTGAACGGGGGGGGGTCTCAAAGGTGGCCATGCTCCCTTGTGTTCCAGTATTTTTTGAAGCAAAATCTGATTATTTGATTGCTCTAGTTGTCTTGCTAGATTTTCAGCTCTCGAACATAAATACCAAGCATCAATGCCGAATTTGGTGGGTACGAAGGTTAAGAGGATGGTGAGTTGGTCATAAGGCTTTAGGCATGGAGTTGTTTAGCTCGGGATTTGGGTTTGATAGAGGGATTTTGATGGAGGGTTTTGCAAAGGTTTTGGGTGGCCATGCACGCATGGGTCACATGCACATAGGGAGGACCTTCTCAATGAAGGATATTTGATTGATTGCAGTTGTCCAAGATGCCTACAAGAAAAGAGCACCTACAAGAAAGGTGGTATCATCTGACTTGACCCCACTTCTGCTTTCCCTTTCAGACTGAAAACCCATTCCCTTGATTCAACTCTGTTACATTGCTGAGAAACATGCTCTCCTAAACCAGTCTTTCCATTGGGAAGCCAATATTCGGGTTCCACTTCCTTGCATTTATGAAGATTCATAACACCCATATCCCCAACTTTTAGATAAGCTGATGCGTCTTTTTCCAATATTTGGGCAGCAAATTTGAAGTGGACAGTGATAGAATCTTCTGTACTCAAGGTGCAAACCCACATAGAACAACAACCAATTGGTTTGGGAAGCGGACCCAGGTGAATCCCGTGGTGGAAACCATGTTAATATCAACTTTAAAGATGCACCACCAGGAAACATATGAAACGGAAAAGGTGGCCATGCAAGAGTGAGTTGGATGTAATGTTTGAAAGTGCCGAGCAGCAGTATGGCTTTCTTTCTGATTAACTGCTTTGTCAAATTCTAGAGCTCTCATTGTAATTATGATCTAATAAGAGAATATCAAATCCAAATCCATCAGTTTTCTCATATGATTGGCCAATAGAGAGGTGCTCGGGTACAAGGTTTAAGAAGCGGGTCCTGGGGTGCAAAGGTGGCAGAGAGCATTTCCCAGTCCTTGAATAAGTTGAGATTGTGATTGTTGTGCCTGTTGATGCAAAAACCCATCTACCATACAAATCAAAACCCTCATTGCCCCACAAATATAGAATGTTGGCCCCAAATGACGAGATTAATCACAATTGTCAATAACTTGCACACTACTTCAAGAACGGTGAGAGTGTGTTTGTCGGTGATTCGGAGAAGTTTTTTTAGTCTTTCTAACACTTGAAATTTTTTATTTTTCAAGTATTAGAAATGCTCGAAACACTTCTGAAAATCACTACCAAATGCACTTTAAATTCTCTTGTAGAAATTCCATTACCATGGAACAACCATAAATGAAAAGCCCAGCTACATTTTCTTTCCATTCTATTTTGCTTCCTGTCTTTCAAGAGTTCTCTAGCAAAAATGAATGCATAATCGCCTCTCATCCAACTTCCCTGCACAACTACCAACACCTTTATCTACCTTGCTATCGCAAACTTGCAAACACTGTAACCCTATTGCATGAGGAAATCCACCCATGACCACGGTGAAAAATTCATAGACTGCAGTACCCCATTTTACATGATTGCCTCACCTGTGTTCAGAGCATCAAGTAGAAGTTTACTCATCCTCATCTATATTCCTCCATTGCATCCTTAGGCATTTCAATGTGGTCGACATGGCCGTTTGTATAAAATTTGCCCTCATAGGGCTCTCCCAGAAAACATCCCAATCAAACGGCCAACCTAGTTGTGATACTCAACACCCTAAACACACCAGAAACAGAGGAATAAAAATGGAAATAGGAGCCAAAGTAAAAACTGGGGGAAGAGTGAATAGGAAATCAAGCAAATCATTGAAAGAGTTGGCCTTCAATTAGGAGCATTTTCATGAGATGTCATGTAATGAAGGCGTATTCTTCCTTGTGGTGTACTTTAGAATTAACTTGTAGCTTTCATTGTCACTCTTGATATGACATTTTTATGGTTTCTTTGCTATTTATCCCATTGGGGTTCATTTGAATGTGATTCATATTTTGATGAGTATGGTTGTATTGAACATTTCCAATGTTCAATGTACCAACCTAGGAGTGGTCTTATTTTTATATCATATCAAAATATACAAGAATTGCAGTTAGCATTTTGCCCTCAACAATGGGACAATATGATATCCTTTGATATCTTGGATTCTAACAATGGTTGGGAGAAAAAATGGAATGTGTATTGATTTCAAACAATGGAAAGGCTTAAGACATGGTAGGGTCCAGTTTAAAACAAGAAATAATGACATTCACATACTTATATAGACATAATTACATTTTCTTCAACAATGTATGTATTTTGATGTTTTGTATCTATTTATTCAATGTTATAACTAGTAGTGTCTTTGTGAATAAATCTATTGAATTATTATTTGAACTTAGTTTGACCACTTTTTATGAGCACCATGAGTGTAAAAAACCTTGATATATGCCTAGTTATATTAACTTTCAATCACTATTCCTTTTACTTGAGCAATATTATTTTCAAATAGTATTGTTGGATTACCTTTAATTCAGTCGTAGCTCTAAAACATGTTGAACCATAGATCTAAGTTATCTATATTCTTTCTTCTATATAAAAATGAAATTTTATATATTTAAAAGTATTTACAATATGATTTTAATTACATAATGATTTGAATTTTAAATACAAAAAACAAACTAAAATATCAAAAACTTTCCTACTAATATACATGTGATAAATATAAGTTTGTTAAGTTTTATCTTAATCAATTTGAGGATATATGATATCCTTCACACACCCACTCAAGTGAAACTGATTTATAATGATAGTGAGTTTGTCTTTGAGCATCTGAAAAAAATTGATTCCCAAAGCCCTTTCTGAAGATATCTACGATTTGATCATTGGTAGAGATGTGTCTAGAAGTAAGATTACCTTGTAGGACCTTCTCTAAAACAAAGTGGAAATCAATTTCTATATGTTTTATTCTAAAGTGCATAATTGGATTTGTAGCAAAAAAATGTAGCTAGCTCTCAAATTATCCCACCTTAGGATAAGAGAAGAGTATTAAACAATATATACCAATTTCTTGAAGCAAGGATTGGATCCATGATAGTTCTACAACTACTAATGTGATAGCTATGTACTCGGACTTTGTATTAGAACAAACTATGATCTTTTGCTTGGTTACCTGCTAAGAAATGAGATTAGAATTGAGATAAATAGCATAATCACTCATCGATTTTCTATCATCATATAGCTCACCCAATTTGCATTAGTATAGGTGGTAAGAGGCAAAGAGGATGTGCTATTGAATTGAAGTCCATGATAAATTGTGCCCTTAAGGTATTGTAAAAGACATTTAATTATCGTGAATCAAGTTTGTCAATAGTGATTAACAAATATCTATGAATCAATCTACATCAAGTCTTCTAGATCTAGTATATTTCTCTAGTTCACAAACTCGAGATATTACAAATCATGCTAATATATCAAGTAAAAAAATCAAAAATCATATGCCCAAAGTAAACTAAAAAGAAGGCCAAAGAAAGCAAACAAAAGATAGACAATAAGCTCAAAACCTTTGAAGCCTATAAATTTGGAAGATTAGTCGATTAGGCATATGCTCAAGGATTTCCTAAGGAACTCAAACCTAAGAGAATCCAAGGGTTTGGTAAGAATATTTACCAATTGATGTTTAATGGGGACAAACTCTAGAGAGTCAACATTTTCTTCAACAAGATCATTAATGAAATGGTGATAGATTTCAATGTGTTTAGTATGAGAATGAAGAACAATATTCTTTGAGATATTTATACCACTAAAGTTATCATAGTGTATGTTCATGGTCCCAATTCCATAGTCTTTTAGCATTTTCTTCATTAATAGAGGTTGTGTACAACATCTTCTAGCAACAATATACTTAGCTTCAAAAGTAGATAAAAATATAGAATTGTGTTTCTTACTAAGCCAAGTCACAAGACAATCACTAATGAAAAAATAAGCACCAAATGTGTTTTTCTATCCTCGACATTTCCAATCCAATTAGCATTAAAATAACCATTAGTATCATAATAACCAACAATCACAAAAGAAGAATTATAGGGCTACCACAAGCCATAGTCAAGAGTCTCATCTATATACTATATAATTCTTTTAACATGAGTGAAGTATAACTCATTGTGAGGTATAGTAAGCTTCCTATCATACTCCTATAAAGCTTTTGCTTAACATATTTTCCAAATGCATCCTTGCTAAACTTAGTGGTAGTGCTCATAAGTGTCCTAAAGTGTTTGGTGGATTCTAAACCGAATTTCTTAACTCCTTAACATATTTAGATTGAGAAAGAAAGATTCCATCTTTTAATTATCTAATCTGCAATCCTAGGAAGAAGATTAATTCACCTACCATGCTCATTTCGAATTTGGTCTTCATTTCCTTGTCAAAACTAAGGGCAAGGTCACTAAATGTGGCTCCAAAAACAATATCATAAACATAAATTTATGCCACTAACAACTCATCTTTGGACTTATAAATAAACAAGGTTTTGTCAACTCCCATTCTCTCAAACTTTTTCTCCAAAAGATAGGTTGTGAACCTATCATACCAAACTCCAAGAGGCAACTTTAATCCATAAAGTGCTTTCTTTAACCTATAGACATGATTGGGGAATTTCGAATCCTTGAAACCCTTAGGTTGTTCTACATAAACCTTTTCACTCATAATCTCATTTAGAAAAGCACTTTGACATCCATTTGGTAAAACTTTATCCTTGAGGAGCATGCTATTGCCAAAAATATCCTTATTGATTCTGATCTAGCTACAAGTGCAAATATTCTTTCATTATCAATCGCCTCTATCTATGAGTATCCTTGGGTAACTAATCTTGCTTTTTTTCTCACAATGACCCCATTTTCACCTTGTTTGTTCTTGAAAATCCATTTTGTACCTATGACATGCTTATCTTTAGGCTTAGGGACTAAATATCATGCATCATTCCTATTGAATTGACTTTACTTTTCCTAGAGTACGATAATCTAAGACTCATCACCCAAAGCTTCCTCCACATTCTTTGGCTCCAATTGGGAGGTGTAGCAAACAAAACTCATCTTATTTAATCCTGATTGTCTCCTTCTAACCACATGTTCATTTATATTACCCATAACATTTGAAATTGAGTGATTCTTGGGTGTTATGGATCTATGCTTATTTCTCATTTATTCATAAGTGTCAACTAGATGTACAGTTTCATCCTTGTTGGGATTAATGACTCTTTCAAGGATATTGTTAGGGTTATCATTTGTGATCTCCACATCTTTAGGGTTATCCCCAATTAATTTCTCTGTTAAAATTTGACTCTTAATTATATCTTGATCATATCCAGTGTCATTTATAATTGTATTAGAGGATTCCTTAATAATTTGTGAATTTTGATTATACAACTATAAGCTTTAGTACAAGTAGAATAGCCTAGTAAAATACCTAGATCAAATTTTGCAACAAACTTGCCTATGTTCTTCCCATCTCTGAGTATATAACATTCACTGCCAAAAGTCCTAAAATACTTAAGGTTAGGTTTTCTTGTAGTCCATAATTCATAAGTTGTCTTTTTTTATTTCAAGTCTCAAAAAAATCCCATTAGTTGTGTATCATGTTGTATTAATCGCTTCTACCTAAAATTGTAGAATGACATTATGCATATGAATCATCACCTTAGTCATTTCTTGTAACACTCTATTCTTTCTTTCAAGCACTCCATTTTGTTGAGGAATTCTAGGGGTTGAAAACTCATGTTTAATACCTTTTGATTCTCAAAAAAGGTCAATATCCACATTATCAAACTCTTTTCCCTTAACACACTTAATTCTTACAATTGGATGACCTATCTCCACTTGTATTCTTTTGAATAAAGACTTCAAGTGCTCTATGGTCTCTAATCTCTCTAAGAAAACTCACAAATGAGTATCTAAAAAAATCATCCACAACAACTAGGACATATCTATTACCACTTCTAGTACTCTTAATACACTTTGGTCCTATAAGATCCATGTGAAAAAAGGTCTAAAGGTTTAGTGATCCTAATTTTCTTAGCCTTTTTGTGAGAACTTTTAGTTTGTTTACCTTTCATGCACTCACCACAAATGGGTTTAGGTTTACCACTTAGTTTAGGGATACCTCTAACTTTTCACTATTCACTAAGTGCATAAGGTCCCTATAGTTTATGTGACCTAATGTTCTATGTCAGAGTTTAGTAAGATCTAGCTTTGCCCTACTACACACAAGAGGTGTTCTAAAGTTAGAATTTATTGACCACCCTATATCCTGTGATAATGACTTTTCTTTCTTTATTGATTACCCCACATAAGTCTCGACAAAAGTTCACCCTATGGTCTTTGTCACAGATCTTACTAATACTTAGGAGGTTTTCCTTGAATCCATCTACATAGAGAACTCCATCTAACTTAGGACAACCAATGATAGATATATTTCTCTTGCCTTTCACATGAGCTAAGCTTTCATCCTTAAAAGTAATTGTTCCACCATTATAGTCCTCAAGAGAAGTGAAAAAGGTCTTGTCTTCTGTCATGTGTCTAGAGCAACCATTATCAAAGCACCACTCATTGGAAGATTTGGCTTTAAATGCAATGAAGATAACTTGACATTTAGGCCTATTTTTTCTCATCCAAACTTGTTTAATCCTAGGTGGTGACGTAAAGGAGCTTGGTTGAATTCTAAGCTTCTAATTAGTTTGATCGTTTTCTCATTTTTCAATATATTATTTCTAAGGGAATTAAAATCATTCATTAGCCTACTCATTTGAGATTCAAATCTCTCTAGGAACTTAGTGTAGCATCTAAACTGAGTGTGTCCAGTTTTTTTTCCAATGTGTGCATGGTGATGGATTTTTAGGAGATGATGTTTGGTTAGGGATTTCATTTTTACCTTCACAAACATAGTTTCTCCACTAGTGGGAGTTTCATCTTTATTGACATATCCCAAACCTCTTTTATCACTATGGGTTTTACATTTATCAAGTATTTCATTAAGCATTTTAGTTCCAAGGTGAAAATTTTCATTCATAGAGGAAAAAGGCTTATTGCTCTTTATCTCTTGAGTGAGATCATTATTCTTCTCAAGGAGAGAATGATGTTTAGAATGAAGAAATCTAATATTAAGAAGTGAATTAGTATTTTTTTTCTTTTAACTGATCAATCTTGATTTTACAAGCTTAAAGAATATCATGATCCCTTAGATAGTTCTTAATCAAATTTTCATGCTCAACGATAAGATTATTCAAGAATTCAACCTTTTGATCATTAGTGAGCTCATTATCACTGTCACTTTCACAATCACTATCATTCACTGATTCTATAGATGCAATAAAAGCTAAAAAGTCATTGGGATCACACCTTGCATATTTAGAAGTTGAGGATTCACTCTCTTTAGAATATATGTCGCTCCAAGTAGCCTAGGTTGACTTTTTGGTATCTTTAATTAGGACTAGGATAATTAGCAGCAAAATTTCTCAGGCCACCATAGTTTAAGTATTCGATTTTCTTATTTTTGGAGGAACCTTTTCCTTTTTCATTAAAAGACTTTTCAGGTCTTTGTCCTTTTCCAAATTCTTGATTCTTATAGAATTTTGTATTAAATTTCATAATCTTTTTTATTTTTTTAGCCATATAATCCATTTCATCTTTTGTTGTGTTATATGACATTTTAGTATTTTTTTCCTTCATTCTCAAAAACTTTGAATGTAGAATTCTTTTACTTTTGAGAATTTGAAAGGCCCATCTCATATGTTTATATGAAGCCCACAAGTTCATCAATTCTCATCAAATCAATGTCTTTGCTTTCCTCTATGGTAGTAACTTTAGGCCTAAATCTCTCTGGAATAGATCTTAATATTTTTCTAACAACTTTAGAATCAGGAATAGGTTCTCCAAAGTTAAAGGAATAGTCAACAATATCACTTAATTTAGAATAGAATGAAGAAAATTTTTTATTTCAAACATCCTAATATTCTCAAATTTAGTGGTAAGCAATTGCAATTTATAGATCTTTATAGTAAACGTACCTTCATGAGTAACTTTGAGTATCTCTTATGCTTCCTTTGCACGTTTACAATTTGATATCTTGTGAAGATGAAAAAAACCATAAGGTCTAAGACTACTAATCTAAATCCACTATATGAGATCAAGTTACACAGATTTACTTGGCCCTTAAAGACTTGCTCTCTAGTATCTACAACTTGATCTAGTCTGCGATGCAATAACCTCTGATTGCTCCAATGAATACACTTCAGTCTTACTGAAGAGATGAAGGTCTTCAACCTAAGATTCAAAGATCAAATCCTTAAACGAAAGATTAGGAATGGTGTGGCACATTAGGTTTTCTCTCTAAGAAAATCTCTCTAAATAATATGTGATTTCTTAATGATCTCCTAGTTAAACTCCACTCCTCAAAGGATTATAATGGGGTATATATAGGTAAAAAGCCTAAAGAGTTTTGCTTTTGGAAGAGTCTTAAATTGAATTTGCATGAAAAAATATCGGCATAATTAGTATGACTACTTGAGCCAACTAACCCACCTTTTAAGTGCCTTAGGCGCTTAAGTGGTCCTTAGCGCCTAAGCACTTCAAGTCACTTGAACGGTGCTATCTTCTTCAAAAAGTTAATTTTAGATCTTTTTAAGTTTAAAACAAAACTAATTATCTTTATAGGTTTTAAGAACCTAACTTGCCACAAGTCAAACCTTTTTAGACATACCTGTGACTTCCTCCTGATTGGACAACCAACAGCCCTTGATCTTCAATGGAGGGCATGACACTATCTAAAAAGACTTCTATGTCCAAACATTAAAGGGAACAAAATATCCAACAAACAATCAAGACTCAATATCCTAACACACCTTACCTTCTAGACAAGATTCACAGACTAGAAGATTTTTTAGAATCATAAAAGGTAATATGCCAAACTTGACTAGTCTTTAGATCTTGTTTAGATTAGTATAACCTAGGCATAAGTGTCAAAGCTGTGTTTGATTAGTGCTAGGTTCTTTTCGTTTCTATAAGATGTGATAATTCTCATTACCTGACAAAATAGATAATGGGTCATACTATAAAAATTGTTAACTAATGACTAATGATCCTAATCATATAAACAAATTATCCAATTTAATAGAAACCTATTTGATAAAACAAAGGCTATGAATTAATTAAGGAAAATACCCAAAAGGGGGGGTGAATTGGGTTTTTCAAAATTTTTTTCCACACAATAATATATGCACAAAACAAATAAAGGAAAGAGATAAGGTTAGAGAATTCAAACTCGGGTTTATAGTGGTTCGGCCCTTCCTTGCCTACGTCCACTCTCCTCAACCTCCTAACCGAGTGAGGGTTCCACTAACTTGATGCTTCAATCAAGCTTTCAATCGTCTTACACTTGGATTCCGGCTCCAATGGGCTCTTACACAATCACTTCAAGATTTGAACCACTTGAAGGCTTTCACACTTAGTTTATACAAGGATGAAACTCTCAACCTAGCTCAAGGATGGCTCAAGTTACAAGAGAAAGCTAGGATGAATTGTAAGAGTGCACTAAGAATATGCAATTGATGGTTTGATGCACTTAGAAAGAAATGGAGAGCTTTTTGATCAAGAACATGTAAGTAGGCTTTGAATGCAATAGTTCTCTTAGTCATAAATGAAGAGGAGCTCTCAATTTATAGGTTTCTAAGCTCGGGAGACAAAAACAGCAGAAAAGTAGCCTCGACCGGACGAGCAAAGGGTCGACCGGATCACTAGCCGTTGGTGCAATTAATGCATGGCAGGTTACCGTTGCCTCGACCGGACCTCGACCGGGAAGAACAAGCTACTGGGAGAGAGAGAAAATTTTTCTACTCCCTCGACCGGACCTCGACCGGACAAGGGTAACCGGTCGACCGGTTCCCCAACCGGTTGAGCCGGTTGGCCATAGCCTCGACCGGTTGAGCCTTTTGGCCCCGAAAACCTATCCTTTTTTATTTCTTTCTTTTCCAATACTTAGGCAAGGTCTTTAGGTGAGTTAATATGCCAATTTTGAATCAGTTTGCCTAAGGTATATTTGATAAAACTCGGGTTTTAAAGAAAATCAAGTTTTAGAGAATAAACCGAGTTTTCTAAGATGCATGAAAAGGTATGAACATCCTAAGTGCACTCATGCTATCATCTTACATTCATTTCCTATGATTACAAGTCTTCCAAATGATCTCGATCCCGTATTCGTTTGGTCCTTGATGAATTTTTGAGATTAAGCCTGAGATTCTTAATAGTTTAAAACAATTAGTCACTTAACCATGGTTTGTTATCATCAAAACCTGATTAGGAGAACCCTTGGGCTAACACTATTTATTATAAAAATAAAAATAAAAAACCATTTAATAATTTAGTTTACATAAGCTTGGAACCAAAATCAAATTCTTCCTAGACTCGAGAACATAAAGACCATTGTAATTCTAAAAGACAGCTATCATCTAAGATAAGGGTAATATTTCCCATACATGCACAACAATTCTTGCTTCAAAAGCTAATGTCAAGTACATATCTCTATCATTCAGGCTTTTTCTCAGGTGAAACCCATGTAAAGAATTATAAACATGGTCAGTGGCCCCAAAATCTATCCACTAAGAATTAGTGGAATTCACCACTAAATATGATTCAACTAAAAGTGAATGATGCATACTTGAATGTCTTTTTAGGAAAACTGGGTGCTCCTTTTTTATGTGGCCTTTTTTTCCATAAAAGAAGCACTTACCTTGTTTTTTGCTCTTATTTTCTTTCCACTTACCCTTGAACTTTTCCTTCTGCTTAGTGAACTCTATAGTGTTCTTTTCTTCTTACTAGAAGAACTTGAGGAACCCTTGACTATTATATGAATGTCCCTTTGGTCTTTGAGAATTCCCTCAATCTTTTGGAGTTTTTTCATTAGTTTAGTTAAGCTCATCACCATCTTATTCATACAACAGTTTAGCTTGAACTACTTGAAAGAATCTGACAAGGTCTCTAAAACCATGTCAACCTAGGTTTCTCCACTGATCTCAACTCTATGGATCTCTATCTCATTAAAAAGTCGGATCATATGATTTCTAATGACAGTTTCTTTTGATATCTTAACATTCGTAATAGTCTTAAGGGTTGTTTGTTTAGTTTACCTACCCTTGCCACCAAATATCTCATGGAGATTGGTAAGAATATCACAATTGTTAGCATAAACACATGCTAATGTTGTAACATGTTATCCAAAGATCAAAGTATGATATACTTGGTTTTCTAATCTACCTTTTGTGGACTATGATATGTTTCAGTCTCCTCCTCAATGGAATGTTCATTAGGGGGAGATGGAGCTAATTCCTAAGTTACACGCTTTAGCTTCTTTGAAGTGAGTATTCTTTTTCAATCTACATAGTTTGGTCCGGTCAATTTATTAATAATAAGTGATTACTATTCAAAAAATACATAATTTGGATGATAAATATGAGATATGTTACATCTTTTTATAATAATCATGTCATTTTTACTCAATTGGCATGTTGGTACTCTTGCAATTTTACTAATAAATCTTTTGAATTGTGAGGTGATTTTTAAGGATAAATTAAAGTGAATTTAATAAGAGTACATGAAGTAGCATTCTTGTGGGGGAAAAAAAAAGGAAATGAGAATGTTTGAAAAATGAGCCATTCAAAGGAAAATGAATTGTTAGAGTGGAAATCGTCTTGATAAGAATGCATATGTTTAAGTGATTTTAGCATGCAATTTTCACATGAAAGAAGCCAAGTTTACATATAGCCATGTGAACTAGATCAACAAGGGTTCATTTATAAAGAGCTTTGTGGTTGAATTTGTCATGTTATATGAAATTTGCATTGCCATGCCAAATACAAAATCAAAGATGAGTTCAAACAGGGCATTTTTGCATGAGACAAGAGGTGATCTCACATGGTCTTATGTTTTTAATGAAAATTTTCACATTGAGAAGGCGAAGTTCACATGCCCATGCCAACATGACCAAAAAAAAAATGCATGATGTAAATTTTTGGAAGCTATTTGGCATAGTTCTTATCAATTTCGCATACCCATGTGAAACAAGATGCTCTTATGCTAGATTTTATTATAACTCAAATTCTAACCTTTGATTTTAAATTAAAGTTCTAGATGCTCTTTAAGATGTTGTCATGTATCCATTTGACCATGGAGTTATAAATAGGAGTTAGAGTTTTCATTTACGAATTTTGGATCTTTTAATCAATTTTAGTTGTTTTGTATTGAAGATTTTCTTATCAAATACAACTTGCTTTTATTTTCTCACTAGCTAAACACATATTGGGAGGTCAAATCTCCAAACATAAGTAGCTAAATCTCATTTTTCTCAGAGAAATGAGGATCTAGAAGCGAGATTTATGGTGATTTAGGAAATTGAATCTTGAATTGCCAAGGTATTTTAATCCAATTAATTGATTAATTGAATTTTGAGGATTTTTCTTGAAATTATCTTAAATGACTATTAAATGGAAACTAGGTAGATTCATTAAATTTTTAAATCTTGATTTAATGAGATTGAATAGTTACATTGTATGAATAAGTGGAAGATGATTTTAGATGAATTTAATTGATATTTTGGATTAAATTACCTAATTAGAAGAGAAATTAGATCTAGACTAAAAACTAAATCAAAAATCAGTTTAGATGAAAATGTATATTTTCAATCTAACAAGACTAATCAAACAAAAGAATGAATGTTCCAAAGATTTTCACAATCCGCTGTCAAATTCTAAGAAAGAGAGCATTATAAAATCTAAATTTAAGATCAATGTCAATTTGTGATCAAATTGAATCTTAAGACCAATATTGCATCCAAAACTTAAAATTTTCCTTTTTAAAACAAATTCCTAAAACCACTAAGTACATGAAATTAAGTACCAATTGAAAGTTTGGTTTTTTAACCCTTCTTACTCTTTGTTACTTTGTTTACGAAAAATATAACGATAGGGAAAAAACTAGGATAACTAATGATCATGAGTTACAAAAAATCACTAATATTATATAATAATATATCATATCATTCCCTAAGATAACTTACAAGGATAGGTGATGGTTAATTTTGATTTTCAATTTTATTTAATCAAAAGTCTATATTCATCTTGTTAGAGTTAACCCTTAGACTCATTAATAGTAGGAAAAATTATAGTAACTAGTTATCAAGGTCTTCCCAGGAACCACTAGTATCTTGATAAGAATCCTTTGTAATTTATCTAAGGCAATCTCACATAGAGTATTTATTCCTATCAATTAAATCTTGAAAGCATAAAGAAAACCATAACTTTACCATGCTTTTGCTACTCTTCTTTGGATTATTCACCTTCATGTTAGCATCTTTAAAGCAATCAAGCTAGCCAAACATGGTGGATGATTTCTCCTTATAAACCATGTTTGGTTGCCAAGAAAATAAAATAGAAAGATGGAAAATAAAATAAAATAAAACTTAAAAACCTAATTGAAGAAATTCAAGAAGAGAGATCAATTTCCCTTTCTTCATTTCTCCTTCCAAATCAAGAATTACCTAGAAAACGTAAAAGTTAAGTTTTTATAGTTTCAAGAAAAACTCAAGGCATATTTCTATTGACCACTTATTTTACAAATAATTACCTAAAAATAACTAAAATAATAATAAAATCATGATTTCCAATTATATGGGGCCCACTTAGGGTGGTACAGTGCCTAAGATACAATTCTCAAGGTAGAGGAGATGAAACATCAAAGTGGCATTGTGTAATTTCAAAATTGGGGTCATTTAAAAATCATAAGTTGAATTTTGAAATGGTCCTTCAACTCTATCCAATTTTCTTCAAATGGTCATAATTTCTTCGTTTCAATTCAATTTATATATCATTTGAAGTAGTAGAATCCTGACTTCTTGTGCTTTGAAACGATATGTAGATTCTCAAAAATTGACCTTGGGATATGCTTCATATTATACCCAAATTCAAGGTATATGCTATCGCCGGATTTTGAGTTCCAAATTTTGATGTGAACTTGATTGCATTTGCTTTAAACCTCCTTCATTATGCTTGTTTGCTCTCTATCTCACTCTATAATATATGTTTCTAGTATTTCATGCCTATGACTTGCTTATCATGCCCTTGCTTGGACTTTTCATGGTTCATAAGTCTCGAGTCTCTCAATAATGCATGTTTAACCCCTTCTACTTCCTTGTTTGATAATGACTTTTGCACTTATCATTTTTTTTTCATCTCTTAAACTTGGAATTAAGCTCAAAATAGAAATTAGATCCATAACTAAGCTCTTAGCATTAATTTGAGTTATATTAGGTTATTTGAGCTTTTTATAATGCATAAGTCATATTATAAATGTGTTATTGGAACACGTATTTTGGCTCCAATCAACTAATGATGAGGTCTTCAGTGGTTTTAACCTATGCTCGAGACTAACCTTTAAGATGATAATATATTTCCTATGGATTGAGTCATTGTTGATTAATGAAAATGGCAACAAATATTCTCAAGATAGGCATGATGATATCTTATGGTTTTGAGGCAATGTGTCTTCTTAGGTGATCATAAGAATATGTGACTAGGAAATCTATGGTTGTAGTAATTCCTTAATTGGAATTTGACATATGCTCTTAAAGAGATGGACTATGTCAATTGATGATATAATAGGAAAATGTGAGACTTAAGGATTAGAGACAGTTTCTACTCAAACTCATATTTCTTGGTGATACATTTATTGAAGAATGTTTAGGACGTTTTAGTATAAACATAAGATTGCACAAGAACTTATGAACAATCTTTGTGGATTAGGCTAATTAATTAATTAGGATCTACTAGATTAAGTGACCAAAACCTAAGATGGACTAAAATCACTTAAAGGAAGTTGATATAAACCCTCTTAAGGGTTTAAAGCTTCATACTTTTTGCCATTCGATCTTCTAGAGAGGAGAACTGTTCCCTCCATTCCCTTTAAAGAGGATTCCACCTCCTCAGGTGCCAAGATCCAAGAAAGAGAGCCTTTGGGTAGGAGATATGTTGGTCTTTGAGATCCACAACATCTCTTCATCAACTGGAATCTATTTGGAAATATTCGTATCACAAGTATTGTCACTCATCTCTAAATCTAAAGTTTTTAAATGTTTTTTTTGCTTCTATTGCATGGATCTAAAGAAACCTATGATAGATCTTGCATGCGCCTATGATCTAATTATTATCCCAACACTACCACCATGATAATCAATAAGTAAAAAAGAAAAATTCAAAGGTAAAAATGAGAAAAATTGTGGTAAAGCTTTATTAACTTATTGTGTTGATTATATGAGTATAAATACAAGAATTACAACAACTAATATTATGGAGTGAAAAATAATTCAAAGTTAATGACTTTATCGAAGAGAATTTCTCTATGATTGTGGAAGGAAGAGTAAATGTTGGTAGTCATTCTAGAGAATAACTTTATGATTCTATAGGATTGAATAACATAAGTCAATACTTTACATTCTATCGAATGTATTTCCTTAACACAAAATATGTCTTGTATTAAATCCTAGCTTCTATCTTTGACATCGTGCAAGTATAAATGAATGTGGTTGCCATGTTATGCAGATATTTTTTTTTCAATTTAAGGCAACCACATTAAAATTGTTCTTGTCATGGCAAGATAATTACTTGATAAGATGAGTTATTAAGGTGATCTATAGATTGAAGAAGACAAATTAAGGGCCTGTTTGGAGGTATTTTTAAAAATTGTTTTTAAAATAGAGAACAAAAAACGGTTTTTTTAGAATTTTTTAAAAATTAGAGTGTTTGGCAAGATGTTTTAAAAAATGAATTTTTTTTAAAAAAAAAAAAAAAAAACCAAGAAGCTTGTTTGAATGAAATAATTTGTGTTGGTTTTTTAAGACAATGTATTACTTTTATTTTATAAAAATTTTATAAAATCAATATGAGTTAAAGATAAATAATTTTATTTAATTATGAAACAACTTTTTTTTATTGTAGTGAAACAAAAATTTCTATAAGATAAAATTGATTTTAAAATTCATTTTTAATACAATTCAAATAAGCACTTTATTTTTTTATTATTATTATTTTTTTGTTTGATCATGATTTCTTATGCTTCTTCTTCTTCTTTTTTTTTTTTTTTTAAGTTAAAGAATCAAAATAATTTTTTTAATGTTTTATAAAATTAAGGATATTTTGTAAGTTATTTTTATAAAAGGATTTTAAAAATAAAAAAGCAAGAAGACTTGTTTGGATAAATTGTTTTTTTTTCTAAAAAAAAAAAAATTGTTTTGATTTTGTAAAAATATTTTAAATTCAATTTATATAATATTAATTAATTAAATTTAATTGAAGCCTTATTGAAAATGAAAATAAATTTTTAATTATAAATAAAAAAAAATATATAGTTTTTAGTAAAAACATAAATATTAATATTATAATAAAATCCTAAATTATATATTTAATAGAAAATACACTATTTTATTATATGTTAGAAAAATAATATTTTATTATATTCATAAATTTATGGTATGAATGAGGTTATTATTTAATTTTTTAAATTATTTTTTAAAAATTTATAAACATATTAACAAATTCAGCACATTAAGTCTTGTTTAATTTGGAGTTAATTTGCCTAGCGAAAAAATAAATAAATAAATAACAGTTCTATGTACAAGATAAATAACAGTATATGTGTTTTTTTTATTATTTTTAAAAACCGTTGAAAACAACTTTTACTTGTTCTCTAGAAGTTGTTTTCTATTTCACTTTGTTTTTAAAAACTGGAAACAAATAATAATGACCAAACAATGTTATGAATTTTTAAAAGCTGTTTTCTATTTTTTAAAACAGAAAACGGTTTTTAAAAACTCCACCAAACGAACTCTAAAAATTGAAATAAAATTAGAAAACAATTTTTAAAAATTCCACCAAATAGGTTCCAAAAATTGAAATACTGGAATTAGAGGCTGGCATTCCATTTGTGGATAGCCTTTCTAGCAATACTTGTACCAGCATTGACACACATGATGATGGGGACTCTTTTCCTTGTTATGAACTGTGAAATTATGCTTGTACCTTCAGTTGAATTTTCAAAAGTCTTATATATCTTTGAATTCCTCTTTGTTAGGAAGTATTGAATTGGCAGAAGACATCTTGGTTCGTTTAGGTGGTTTTAGTTCATAGCCAACCCCAGATCAAATCAAGTTGATTGATTTTGATTAAATTACAGCCAATTATAACCAATTTAGTTATTGAATAAGAAGATGATGAGAGAGATGAGTAGTATTAGGGTTAAAAAAACAAATAAAAAGGGGAAACTTATTACTGCAACTTCAATAAAAGGCTATTGTTTTCCAGTTTAGTTAAAAGAAGCCTTATTTTCATAAGAAGTTATTTAACAATACAGAGAGATAGAGAGAGCTATGTCCATGAGGACAATGATCATGGCTCGGCATATATAGACTTACATCATCAGAACTCCTACTTAGGGGCAAATAAAGAGCTATGTCCATGCATGAGGACTATGATCAAAGCACAACATGTATATTTATACCATCAGGACACCAACTTAACTGTAAATATATAAAATCCAACTTAGCAGTTGGGAAATTGAACACCACAGGTACTAGCAATTTTCTTGGCCTTGGCTGAGTTAACATACTGACTGAAATTTGGGTCCTTGAGGTACCCACATAGGCATGGCTTCTGCTCCTTCAGCTTACTGCAGCACGTGCTTGATGGGGGTGATGATGAGGTGAATGCAGCCAAGCAAGGGCTCAGCTCCTGAGGGCTGCATGTCACTCCCTTTGTCAGGTGCGCTTCACTCAGGAGCACCACCATTATCACACATAATGCAGCGTAAGGTATCTTCATCTTGAACCACACAACACTACCCTCACAGAGACAAGATTTTTAGTGATGAACTTGGCCAAGGTTGCCTGCCGAATTTATAGATGAGGTGACTGAAGAGATGAGAATAACAAATTGTTAGGTGTCTAAAATGTAAATGCACGGGTCAATCCTGTCATCTTCACAATTTTGACGTAAACCCACTGGAATTAACAGCTGTCTACCTCAGACAAACGTATCATCTTTGTTAGGAAGTATTGAATTGGCAGAAGACATCTTGGTTCGTTTAGGTGGTTTTAGTTCATAGCCAACCCCAGATCAAATCAAGTTGATTGGTTTTGATTAAATTATAACCAATTTAGTTATTGAATAAGAAGATGATGAAAGAGATGAGTAGTATTAGGGTTAAAAAAAACAAATAAAAAGGGGAAACTTATTATTTTGATTCTGATAGAAAAAAGTTGCACCCGAGATCTAAATCCATAATTTGGCCAAAAAAAAAATTAAAAATGAGAAGAAAAACATATTAAATCAGTTGGATTTGATTGGATCCTTTAGGATTGATCAGTATGGTGGATATTTTTCCCACCCACCAAGGTAACCATCCTTGATGAAAGTGTTTTGATGCAACCCTTTCTTCGGTAGTCGAGTGCAAACAACCGCATTGAAATGCAAATGGAAAAGGATCATTTCACTGATGAGTTCAAGCCGAATCATGTTTATTGGATAATTCAGATTGATTTGCATGTGTTGTGCCCCACTGATTTCAAGTCATTTTACCATTGAAACTGTTCCTTCCCGTTTCCCATGTCAGTTGAACGGGAAAATTCTCCAATTTGCCATTTTCCTTCCTTCCCAATTATTGCTCTTCTTTTGACTCCATTTTTCTGTTTGTATGTTATTTCTAATACATCTGCTGTAACTGCAATACATGGGTTAGCCTCAGTGTCACAACAAGTAATTAAATGTGATATTCTCCCGCCAACCACCGGTTGCTCCAACTCTTCTTTTCCTTTTGTATTCCTAAGACACGACACTCATGTACATTAAATGCTTCGAAATTTCTAGTTCACTCTTCTTAATCAATCCTAAAGAATGCTACTCTGCTTGACAATGATGTGTAATTATTGAATAATGCACGCCCGAGTTCATAGCCATGTTCTTCAAAACCACAAGGCACAGAAGCCTGAGAAACAAATGAAAAAAAAAAAGAAAAAAAAAAGGAGAAAGCTAAAGATCATTACAGCCAACCTAACCATAGGTCGGGGTCCAATAGGTCTCTGACAAATTACGGAAGTTGGAAAACGTTAATAATCACTATAATTATAGAGCTCAATAACTGAAGTCAACAATGTTCCCTCAAGAAGAAAGATCTACAGTCGCCTACCTAAAGAAACTGGGGCAGAAATCCTCACAACCACACACGTACAACATGCTCACATTTATTCTTCTGAACGAGACTTGAACGAACTGCATACATTGAATCCCGAACTTAAGGGGACAGCCCTTTTATTTCTGCAGAAAAATAGACATATAAGTCAACAGTGGTAGATTAGAATGATAAATGTTAACTCATACTGCATTAGCCGCATGGAAATCGAAGTTTGTTTGAACACTGACAAGAGTGTCAGCGTTCTTGAATTCAGAATTTATTTGGAAGTGACTTTTAAATGGTTAAAAGGGTTGTATGCACAAATTTCATAAATTTTTATCCTGTAAAAATTAGTAAAAACAAAATAAGAAAATAATACCAATAAAATATTTATTAAAATTAAAATATAGTGTAGGTACAATCTAAAAAAAAAATAATAGTCTTTCCAAAATAATATTTTCCCTTTAATTATTTTGCCTTTATCACATTTTGAAAGACGATTATGACGTTTTTTTTATTTCGAAGATCAATTGAGGACCACAAGTGGCTTATTCTCAAATGATCTTGTTGTCCTACTTTGGAAGACGACGTTTACCAAACTTGTAGGGAGATTCGATGAAGCTTTTTTTTTTTTTTTTTTGAAACCCCTTCTCCCGTACGAAGTTACCTTAAGATTTTCCTTTCTAGATTTTTCTGATTTCTTAATCTCCTCCCTTCTAAATAGAAGACACCTCTATTTATAGGTGAAAATAGGGAATTTGAATTTCAAATTCTAGAATTTTAGTTGTTTAATTCAAGGCATTTAGTTCCTTGATAGGTTTTACTAATAAGATAATAATAATAATTCTTCTTATTATTATTATCCTTTTTATAGTTGGAGATTAGGAAAACTTATCCATAAGAGGAATTTTTTTTTATCTTATTCATTTTGAAGATCAAATTAGTGGTAATTTAATCCATCAATTTTTTTATGTTTACAAATGCCCCTACTTCAAGATGCATCATGTACATGCATTGTCATGTGGATGGGGTAAGTCTTAAAGTAATTTTTTTTAAAGAAATATTTTAATAGGAAGTTTCCTATTTTTTTTAAAAAAAATACTTCTTTCCTACTTTTTTTTTTTAAACTCCACTTCGTTTTCCTACTTGCTTTACACTTTGAATCCTCTTCCAATTCGTTTTCTTTCTTACCTTATACTTTCAGACCTCTTCCAATTTGTTATTCTTATATACACTTTTTTTTTATATATATAAAGGGGACAATAGTTGAAAAACTTGACTTGAATCTTATTAGAGACCTCTTTTGATCTTTGGGTGTTTTTCAATCCAATTTGAGAAATTCGACTTGAATTCACCACTAGAAATCTTCACCTTTTCAAACTTGTAAGTGTTTCTTTTTAATATATATATATATATATATATATATATATATATTATATATGGAGCTTGGTGGGATGGAGCCACAATGTTGGTGGAGTCGTGAGCCATGATAGTGGCGCAATCGTTCGCATATATATACATATATATTGGTATAAGGATGAAGATTTAATTTATGGACATTTACGTGATCTCCAAAAAAATGAATGAAGATTTTCTTTTGATATATAAAACATGCATGGAAAAAGTCAAACCTTCCATAAGTGATTTCCATACATATTTATATATATGTTGACACGTGTATCCACTTTCCGATTTCCATGTACATACATGTTGACATGTGTTCTCCTTATTCATTCAATTTTTTATTTTTTATTTTTTATTTTTAAGGAAGAAAAAGACTTATCTTTTTCCAACACGGTCGATCTTCATTATTTGCTCTGATTTCTGGTAATTTAATTTAATTAATTAATTACTTAATTTTTAAATTACCTTAATACTTAAAAGGAATCTTTAATAAAATTAAATATCTATAAAAAAAATGAATATTTAAAATTTGACGTCCCTCATTTAATCAAGTCATAGCCCTAATGCAAAACGATATCGTATTTTCGGCACTTATGTGCTAAAGTTTTCACACATGCAAATTGACTTGACTTGAATGTATAGTGGTGTTCAAGTTTTAATATTTAATTAAAACCTGGAATAATATTTGGTATCTATGCAAACAAGTTATAGCCTTGATGCTACGCGGTGTTGTATTTTCGTCACTAATGTGCTAAAGTCTTCACTCATGTAAATTGGCTTGACTTGAATGCATTGTGATATTTCAAAGGAGAAAAAGACCTTCCTTTTTTGAATTCGTGTTGGTCTTCATTATTCGCAAAGGTGAATTTGATTTAAGGTAATTTAATTTAATTTAAATAAATAAATAAATAATTATTTAATTAATTACCTTAATAACTGAGGGGGATTTTTAACAAAATTAAATATCCATAAAAAAAATATGAATATTTAAGATTTGACCCTCATGTAATCAAATCGTAACCCTGACGCAAAGCGGTGTCGTATTTTCGACACTTATGTGCTAAAGTCTTCACCCATGCAAATTTGTTTGACTTGAATGCATAGTGATGTTCAAGTTTTAATATTTGATTAAAACCTGAAATAATACTTGGTATCTATACAAACAAGTTATAGTCCTGATACTACACGGTGTCGTATTTTCGGCACTTATATGCTAAAGTCTTCACT
This sequence comes from Vitis riparia, assembly GCF_004353265.1. NCBI lineage: Eukaryota > Viridiplantae > Streptophyta > Magnoliopsida > Vitales > Vitaceae > Vitis > Vitis riparia. The sequence continues at coordinate 10,487,867 of NC_048444.1, forward strand.
CATGCAAATTGGCTTGATTTGAATGCATTATGATATTTCAAGCGAGAAAAAAACCTTCCTTTTTTGAACAAGCGTTGGCCTCCATTATTTGCAAAGGTGAATTTGATTTTAGGTAATTTAATTTAATTTAAATAAATAAATAAATAAATAAATAAATAAATAATAATTATTTAATTAATTACCTTAATACTTGAGGGGCATTTTTAACAAAATTAAATCTCCATTAAAAAATATGAATATTTAAGATTTGACCCTCATGTAATCAAGTCGTAGCCTTAACGCGAAGCGATGTTGTATTTTCAGCACTTATATACTAAAGTCTTCACACATGTTAATTGACTTGACTTGAATGTATAATGGTATTTAAATTTTAATATTTAATTAAAACCTAAAATAATACTTGTTATCTATGCAAATAAGTTATACCCATGATGCTACACGCCGAGTTCATAGCCATGTTCCTCAAAACCACAAGCCACAGAAGCCTGAGAAAAAAAATGAAAAAAGAACAAAGAGTAAAGGGAAATCGAGCACTGTATTTGGTGCTCACAGTTTTCAAACCAACACAAAACTCAAAAAAAAGAAAAAAAAGAAAGGGGAAGTTGTGTTTTGATGGGGTAATTTGATAAATATATGATTTTTGAAACCCAATTTTATGAAATATGAGAATCAGATTTTAATATGGAAAATAATTTTGCCTTCATGCACTCTGAGCCGGCTCCCTTTTTTGTGCCAAGATTGCCCTTCGGTCTCCATCACCGATCAAAGTCTCCATCACCGATAAAAAAAAAATCGGGGCAGCGGCATCGGCGGCAGCGGCGGAAGAAAAAAAAACCCTGATCCCCAAGAAAATCCATCCCCCATTCGATTTCCGGAAAAATTCATCCTCGTTTGATTTCCGAGAAAATCCACGCAAAACCCCTAGAACAGATCCAGAAAACAGAGTGAGCAAAAAAAAAAGCAATTTTTTTGGTTTTCCTTGGGGGTTTTGCATGGATTTTCTTGGAAATCAAACGAGGATGAATTTCCTGGAAATCGAATGGGGGTCGGACCCTTAGAACAAATCCAGAAAGCACAGGGAGCAAAAAAAAGCCATTTTTTTTGTTTTCCTTGGGGGTTTTGCATGTCTCGGAAATCAAACGAGGGTGAATTTTCTAGGAAATTGAATGGGAGATGGAGACCCTTAGAACAGGTCTAGAAAGCACAGGGAGCAAAAAAAAGCAATTTTTTGGTTTTGGTTGGGGGTTTTGCATGGATTTTCTCGGAAATCAAACGAGGATGAATTTTCCTGGAAATCGAATGGGGGATGGATTTTCTTGGGGATCAAACGGGGATTTTTTTTCTTCCTCCGCCGTCGCCACCGCCCCATTCTTTTTTCATCGGTGATGGAGACCGGAAGGGGAAGGGCAATCTTGGCACAAAAAAGAGGGCCGGCTCAGAGTGCATGAAGGCAAAATTATTTTCCATATTAAAATCCGATTCTCATATTTCATAAAATTGGGTTTCAAAAATCATATATTTATCAAATTACCCCATCAAAACACAAATTCCCCAAAAAGAAAAGAAAAAGCTAAAGATCATTACAGCCAACCTAACCATAGGTCGGGGTCCAATAGGTCTCTGACAAATTACGGAAGTTGGAAAACGTTAATAATCACCATGATTATAGAGCTCAATAACTGAAGTCAACAATGTTCCCTCAAGAAGAAACGATCTACAGTCGCCTACCTCGCTTATTAAAAGAAACTGGGGCAGAAATCCTCACAACCACACACGTACAACATGCTCACATTTATTCTTCTAAACGAGACTTGAACGAACTGCATACATTTAATCCCAAACTTAAGGGGACAACCCTTTTATTTCTGCAGAAAAAGAGATATATAAGTCAACAGTGGTAGATTAGAATGATAAATGTTAACTCACACTGCATTAGCTGCATGGAAATCGAAGTTTGTTTGAACACTGACAAGAGTGTCAGCGTTCTTGAATTCAGAATTTATTTGGAAGTGACTTTTAAATGGTTAAAAGGGCATCATCTTAATGCTTGGAATCCCCACCTTTTTTTTTTTATTTTAAAAAAGGATAATCTCTTAAAATGAATTTCACATAATTAGATTTTTCCAAAAATCTTATTTTTGTTATAATAAATTATAAAAAAAAAAAATACCATTAAAACACTTGGTTTTTTAAACAAATATAAACACTAAGTAATTCTCTTTAAAACCCTTTTAATAAAAGTGTTAATAAAATTCGATACTTTAAAGTGAACTCTTACTATATTTATCACATCTCGTATTCTCTAATGTATTTTATCTTTATCTAGACACCAGCGAATAGGCTCATCTCATCATCCACAAACATCCTCAAGCTAAACATCAATCTAATGGCTCACTTTTCGTGGGAGTTTAATTTATCCCCCGCTATTTTATGCAGACCCAATACTTCTCACATAAATTGCAAGGTTCATCATATCTAAAAGGTAATAAAAAAAATAGCATATTCATACAACATCTGATATTTCATTTTGTTGGTCAAGCTAAGTGCCCTTAACCAAACCTGACATGAGCAGAAGTCAATGGAAGCTTATTATGCACGGTTAGAATGCCTCAAATATGGGCACCTTACCTATTTGTGGTAATGGAATCATCAAAGAAGGCAATGCCACAATCTTGGCATTTATGATGGAAGATCTAAACCTCATAAACTTGTTAAGAGTGCTCCACAATAATAAAGGGGTCAAAAGTGGATTTAACATGGTTTGACCAATCATGTCTACATCCATAGATGAGAGAGAATATTTCATTGTACTATAAATAATATTACAAAGGATAGAAATCAAATACCATTATTGGATATCAAAACGTCTCATGTTTCATCACTCCATGTGTCTATACCATGCATGACAAGCCCCCTCATTCCACCTAATGTTTCACACATCTCTATCCATATGTAATAAAATTCCTTATTTTATAAGGAAAACTAATAATATAATTTACAGATAAGAACCTATGTTAATTAGAAATTTATTCAACACAACATATGACATTATTGACTAATAGATAAAACTATAGTGAACTAAAAAATGAAGACCCCATCTAGTGGCAAAGACTTATCTGCAAATGGTCAATACATTGAGAGCCCCTATTATTGAGCATATGAATATATAATTGGCTGCAAATTAATAAAGGCACACATACTTTCTAATGATGATGTTCACTAATTGACATAATGATACATATCATTTCTAAGCTATTATTTGTAAAAAAAAAAAAAAAAAAAAAAAAAAAAAGAGATTATACAGATTTATGCATGAATTATTGATTAACTATTATTGCTTATAAATAATAAAACATATAGAAAGTTGATAAAACAAAGGCTATGAATTAATTAAGGAAAATACCCAAAAGGGGGGTGAATTGGGTTTTTCAAAAAATTTTTCCACACAATAATATATGCACAAAATAAATAAAGGAAAGAGATAAAGTTAGAGAATTCAAACTCGGGTTTATAGTGGTTCGGCCCTTCCTTGCCTACGTCCACTCTCCTCAATCTCCTAACCGAGTGAGGGTTCCACTAACTTGAAGCTTCAATCAAGCTTTCAATCGTCTTACACTTAGATTCCGGCTCCAATGGGCTCTTACACAATCTCTTCAAGATTTGAACCACTTGAAGGCTTTCACACTTAGTTTACACAAGGATGAAACTCTCAACCTAGCTTAAGGATGGCTCAAGTACAAGAGAAGGCTAGGATGAATTGCAAGAGTGCACTAAGAATATGCAAGTGATGGTTTGATGCACTTAGAAAGAAATGGAGAGCTTTTTGATCAAGAACAGGTAGGTAGACTTTGAATGCAATAGTTCTCTTACTCATAAATGAAGAGGAGCTCTCAATTTATAGGTTTCTAGGCTTGGGAGACAAAAACAGCAGAAAAGTAGCCTCGACCGGACGAGCAAAGGGTCGACCGAATCACTAGCCATTGGTGCATTTAATGCATGGCAGACCGGACCTCGACCGGACAAGGGTGAGGCTCGACAGGGAAGAGAAAGCTACTGGGAGAGAGAGAAAATTTTGTGTCTCCCTCGACCGGACCTCGATCGGACAAGGGCAACCGGTCGACCGGTTCCCCAACCGGTTGAGCCGGTTGGCCATAGCCTCGACCGGTTGAGCCTTTTGGCCCCAAAAACCTATCCTTTTTTATTTCTTTCTTTTCCAATACTTAGGCAAAGTCTTTAGGTGAGTTAATATGCCAATTTTGAATCAATTTGCCTAAGGTATATTTGATAAAACTCGGGTTTTAAAGAAAAACAAGTTTTAGAGAATAAACCGAGTTTTCTAAGATGCATGAAAAGGTATGAACATCCTAAGTGCACTCATGCTATCATCTTACATTCATTTCCTATGATTACAAGTCTTCCAAATGATCTCGATCCCGTATTCGTTTGGTCCTTGATGAATTTTTGAGATTAAGCCTGAGATTCTTAACAGTTTAAAAACAATTAGTCACTTAACCATGGTTTGTTATCATCAAAACCTGATTAGGAGAACCCTTGGGCTAACAATCTCCCCCTTTTTGATGATGACAAACCTTGGTTATCTAGGAGACAAAGAAATCTCCCCCTCAAACCAATCATGGAATAATCAACACAAAATTTAGGAAATTTAAAGCGAGAAGATAATGTGAATCAATAAGAGTGTCATATCATATATAAACATGAGCAACAGTACATGAAAGCATAAGTATGATATGCATGGAAATGAAAAAGTCTCCTAATGTCCCTATCCTAACATATCTCCCCCTTTGGCAACATAAAAAGAAACGAAGGGGGATCCCAAACAAAATCAAGGCTGAGGAGGTGGTGGTGGAAACACTGAACGGAGGTAAGCCATCATCTCCTCATGCTGACTCTCCTGGCGGCTCTCAAGATGCTCAATCCTCTGTACGAGATGCTCAAACTGAGAGGTGAAGTCGGCCTGATACTGATCAATGCGATCCTCCATGGAATAAAAGCGAGTATCATGAACCACTGCTAACTCCTCCATACGAGACCCGAGAGAGCTGATCTGTGCCGACAAATCCATCCAAGGTGGATGATCAGGAGCATGAGGAGCCTGAGATGGTAGCTCGGTAAACGATGGCTGAGATGAATAGCTTGCGGTGAAGGATGGCTCAGTCATCATAGGCTCAAAGAAGGTAGCCTCAACACGAATGCCCTCTGACTGATGTGGAGGCGGAATGTCAAGCTCGGGCCCGCTCTGCTCAAGGTCCCTCTGAGGGTCCAACCCATCCTCCATCTCTCTGATCTCGTCCTCCTCCTCTACTCCGGGGTGTATCTGATCATGTCCCCGGGCCTGTCGCTCGACTTTCCTAACCCAAGAGCCATCGGGGGCCTTCTCAAGCTTCATGCGCCCCAGAGAATGCTCATCATACGTGTCATAGATGCTGGGTGCCTCAAACTATGTTTCTCTACTCAAGTCTACCCCTGCATCCTTGAAGACACGAGTGAGGAAGCGGCCGTAAGGAAGCACACGTGTGGTACTCTCACAGCAGGCCATCATATGCCTCATCATCACATATCCTACATGTATCCGACTCCCGGTGAGAAGTGAGTCAACAAGAAAGGCCTCATAGTAGGATACCTCATCCCAATGTCCTCCACGTGGCAATAAGATGGAGCATATCATATGGTGAAGGACTCGGCTAGGCACGGTCAGACTATGTGCTGAAGGTTTGCCCGTCCCATGGGCAACTGCAAGTCCGCACAGCCTCTGAATGGCCTCTCTAGGCTCAAACCCTAGGATAGTAGGTCATGCCTTGGCCTCATATACTGGGAGACCAACAGGGGGAATGCTAAGGATGCGACAGATGCTATCCGGACTCAGCTCAATCTCAACTCCTCGGACAGTGGTCCTAATTGGTCCTCCAAGTCCATAGGTCATCCTAGAGTAGAATGCACGCACTAAGGTCGGATAAATAGGCTCAGAAATCATCACAACTAGCAGCCATCCCATCCTGATGAAGAGTCCCTCAAACCCGAGGCTCTGAAGTTGGGAGAAATTGATGTTTCTCCCTGGAACCACCTTTCTCTTGGCAAAATGCGTCTTGTATCTCTGATAATCCTCAACTGAGCCGAAGAGGGCGGTGTCGTACCTCGCCTTTCGGCGAGCCTCGATCTACTCAAGCTGCCGAGAGGGCTCAGCAGGGCGCTTGCCCTGAGCCCTGGAAGTACCCGTCTCCTTTCGAGGAGCCATCCAAATCCAAAAATGAAGATAAACTTGGGAGAAATGAAGAGAGCAGGCAAAGAGAGAAGACCAACCCGAATCAGCCCTAAGCGTGCGGGAAAGGGGCAAAACCAGAAGATGGCACGTAATTAGAGAGGAGCCAGTCCAGATCCGAAGTCCGAATCCGTCCAGAGATGGAACCCTGGCCCCAAAATCTCTCCAAAAGTCACTCCAAACCCCGAAATCGGTCCAAGGAATAGTCCAAACAGGTCTCTAAAGGCGGGAAGATGAAGAGGCTTCAAGGAATACCAGAGAATAGTGGAAAAAACTGATGCGCGGGGGCTCTTTAAATTCCCAGCCCCGATGAACCGGTCGACCGATTCCCCAACCGGTCGACCGCTTGGTCAACGGTCAACGTTCTTGTTTTCCAATTTTTCTTGCATTTTCTTGTCTTGTGATCCTCCCCCTGCCCTTTTCAGTTGAAATCCCCAATTTTTGATGTCCAATGCCACGGGGATTTGTATTTTTGGTCAAAAATTGACCTATTTCCTAAGGGATTGCTATATGATGCGTATGAGATGAAATTTATGCAATCCTAATGCATTTCCAACAAGAATTCATTAAACAAACATCAGATCAAGAGAGATAACCCTAGTTGTCTTCTAATATCGGAAAATTGTTCTTCACTTAGAGGTTTTGTAAAAATATCGGCAAGTTGATCTTTTGTGCTTACAAATTCAAGTGTAATGTCACCCTTTTGTGCATGATCTCTAAGAAAATGATGTCTAATTTCTATATGCTTGGTCCTAGAGTGTTGCACGGGATTTTTTGAAATATTTATGGCACTAGTGTTATCACATTTGATAGGAACATGCTCAAAAGACAAGTTAAAATCACTAAGTGTTTGTTTCATCCAAAGGATTTGTGCACAACACAAACCGGCTGCTATGTACTCGGCTTCAGCCGTTGACAAAGCTACCAAATTTTGCTTCTTACTATGCCATGAGACAAGTGAGTGTCCTAAGAAATGACAAGTGTCACTAGTGCTCTTTCTTTCAACTCTACAACCGGCAAAATCGACATCCGAGAAACCAATCAATTCAAAATTATCACCCTTAGGATACCACAAACCAATATTCATTGTCCCTTTCAAATATCTAAGAATTCTTTTAACGGCACTTAAGTGAGATTCTTTAGGACAAGATTGAAATCTAGCACACAAGCATACACTATACATGATATCGGGTCTACTAGCGGTCAAATAAAGCAAAGATCCTATCATGCCTCTATACATAGTTGAGTCAATAGATTTACCTTTTTCATCCATGTCAAGCTTGATGGATGAGCTCATTGGAGTTTTCATCACCTTGGCTTCTTCCATGTTGAACCTCTTGAGAAGATCCTTTATATACTTTGCTTGATTGATGAAGGTTCCTTCCTTTAGTTGCTTGATTTGAGTCCAAGGAAGAAATTGAGTTCTCCATCATGCTCATTTCAAATTCACTATGCATACACTTAGAGAAATCTTCACAAAGAGAGTCATTAGTAGCTCCGAAAATAATATCATCAACATATATTTGAACTAGGAGCATATCATTTTCTTTGGTTTTTATGAAAAGAGTTGTGTCAATTTTTCCCATTTTAAAACCCTTTTTCAAAAGAAATTTACTAAGCCTTTCATACTAAGCTCTAGGTGCTTGTTTCAAACCATAAAGTGCCTTTTTGAGTTTAAAAACATGGTTTGGAAAGTTAAAGCTTTGAAAACCGGGTGGTTGTTCAACATATACTTCCTCATTTATGAAACCATTTAGAAAAGCACTTTTCACATCCATTTGATATAGAATAAAGTTTTTGAAACATGCAAAAGCAAGCAACATTCTAATTGCTTCCATTCTAGCTACGGGGGCAAAAGTCTCTTCATAGTATATTCCTTCTTCTTGATTATACCCTTGGGCTACCAATCTTGCCTTATTTCTTACTATGACGCCATTTTCATCCATTTTGTTTCTAAAGACCCATTTGGTTCCAATGACACTTTGATTTGAAGGTCTTGGTACTAGTTCCCATACTTCACTTCTTTCAATTGATTTAATTCTTCTTGCATAGCAATCATCCAATTTTCATCAACTATAGCATCTTTTATGTTTTTAGGTTCAATTTGAGAGATGAATGCAAGATTATTACAAATATTTCTAAGGGATGATCTCGTTCTTACCCCACTTGATGGATTACCAATGATTTGATCTTGTGGATGGTTAATGACAAACTTCCAATCTTTTGGAAGGTCTTGGCTTGATTCACCTTGCACTTGTTGAGGAGGAGGTAGTGCCAAAGGTGAGTCTTCTTTCTTGGGATCCTCTCCACTTTCTTCTTGTTGTCTTTTGTCTTCAATTTGCAATTTTCCCATGGAGGTCTCCAATCCTAAATCATCATCAAAACTTTCTCTTTCTTGAAGAGAATTGTTAGATTCATCAAAAATGACATGGATGGACTCTTCTACAACCATGGTTCTTTTATTGAAAACTCTAAAAGCTTTACTTGAAGTTGAGTAGCCAAGAAAAATTCCAACGTCGGATTTTACATCAAATTTTCCAAGATTATCTTTGGTGTTTAATATAAAACATTTGCACCTAAAGACTTTGAAATAGCTAATGTTGGGTTTCTTGTTTTTCCAAAGCTCATAGGGAGTTTTCTTAAGAATGGGCCTCAACAATATTCTATTTAAAACATAGCAAGAAGTGTTTACTGCTTCGGCCCAAAAATACTTTGGCAAATTGTTTTCATTAAGCATGGTTCTAGCCATTTCTTGAAGAGTTCTATTTTTCCTTTCAACTACCCCATTTTGTTGAGGAGTTCTAGGAGCCGAAAAATTGTGATTGATACCATGCTTATTGCAATATTCCTCAAAGTCAAAATTCTCAAATTCTCTCCCATGATCACTTCTAATGCAAGTGATTATCAAACCTTTTTCATTTTGAACCTTATTACAAAATTTTGAAAACTCATAAAAAGCTTCACTCTTTTGACTTAAAAACAAGACCCATGTGTATCTAGAGAAATCATCCACAATGACATAAGCATAAGATTTTCCTCCTAGACTAGGTGTCCTAGAAGGACCAAATAAATCCATGTGTAGCAATTCAAGAGGTCTAGATGTTGAGATGAAATTTTTGTTTTTAAAAGAGTTTTTTATTTGCTTTCCCATTTGACAAGCTTCACAAATTTTGTCTTTTTGAAAATTAATTTTGGGAAGGCCTCTAACGAGTTCATCTTTGTTGAGTTGGGAAATGAGGTCCATGTTAGCATGTCCCAACCTCCTATGCCACAACCAACTTTGATCATGCATGCTTGAAAAACATCTATCATGGCCATCATATTTTGAAATATTTATAGCATATACATTTTCACATCTATGGCCCATGAGGATGGTTTTGTCATTTTGAATATCCTTGATGATACAATGAGATGCTTCAAAAATTACTCTAAAACCTTTGTCACAAAGTTGACTAATGCTCAAAAGATTGTGTTTTAAACCATCTACTAATAAAACACTTTCAATAAGGGAGGATGTACCATTACCTATGTTACCTTGACCAATGATTCTTCCTTTTGCATTGTCTCCAAAGGTGACATATCCTCCTTTTCTCTTTGTAAGGAAGGCAAACTTGGATTCATCCCCGGTCATGTGTCTTGAGCACCCACTATCCAAGAACCATTTATCCTCCTTTGAGCCCTACAAAATAGAATTCAAGTTGATTTAGGTACCTATGTCTTTTTGGGTCCTTGAGGGTTAGTGACTTTGGATTTTTCAACCCAAACCTTTTTAACCTTAGCATTTGAATTCTTTTGAGCACCATTTCTTAAGGGACATGTACTACTAATGTGCCCTCCTCTTCCACAAAAGTTACAAATAGTGGAAAGACATTCACTTGAGGCTTCTTTTACAAAATAGTTTTTAAAATATTTTTGGTTCTTTGAAGATTTGAATCCTAGTCCTTGTTTGTCAAAAACACATTTTTGGCTTGCTAAGATCATTTCAAAGGACTTTTGTCCACAAGAGAAAATTGAAAGGGAGGAGGCCAACCATTCATTTTTCTTTTTCAAAATTTCATTTTCATTTCTTAAAATCTCATTCTCTTTTTCAAGATGAGTTTTAGAGATTTCATCAATCGAAAACTTTTCTTTCACTTCCTCAAGTTCTTTTTCAAGTTCTTGAATTCTCTTTTTAAGAGAATTATTTTTCAAACTAAGTTTTTCAAAATCCTCATATAGTTCTTCAAAAATAGCATGCATATCTTCATCACTAGAGTTAGAGTTTACCTCATCAAGATCATCTATTGCCATGAAGCACATGTTTGCCACTTCTTTTTCCTTTTCTTCCTCGAAAGATTCTTCACTTTCACTCCAAGTGGCCATCATTGCCTTCTTCATTCTTCTCTTGGCTTCAATTTTGTAGAGAGGACAATCATATTTAATGTGTCCCGGCTTTTTGCATTTGAAGCATATCAAATCTCCTTTTTCTTCCCATTTTTTCTTGTCACCATGTGATGAGGATTTTCTTCTTGAGGGATTTCTTCTAGAGATAAACTTTTTCCCTCTAAACCTTTCACCTCTCATGTACTTGTTTAGCTTTCTTGTGATGAGAGCTAAATCATCACCTTCTTCACTTGGTTTTTCTTCTTCAACATCTTCTTCTTCCTTGGTTGTAGCCTTGAGAGCTATGCTTTTCTTCTTTTTGTCTTCACTTTCTTGTAGTTGCTTTGTCAAACTGATTTCATAGGTCATTAATGACCCTAAGAGTTCTTCCATAGGTAGCTTGGTCAAATCTTTAGCTTCTTGAATAGCGGTGACCTTTGTATGCCACTTTGAGGGGAGAGACCTCAATATCTTCATCACCTTTTCGGATTCATTTATGACCCTTCCCAATGCTTCAAGGCCATTGACAATTTCAGTGAACCTAGTAATCATCTCAACAATAGTTTCAGTTTATTTCATTGAAAACAATTCATAGTTATGGACAAGTATATTAATTTTTGACTCTTTCACTTGATTAGTTCCTTCATGAGTTATTTCAAGCAATCTCCAAATTTCCTTAGCAGATTTACATTGGCATATTCTATTGTATTCATTTCTATCCATAGCACATTGCAAAGTATAAACGGCTTTAGCATTTAATTGAAAATTTCTTCTCTCAAGCTCATTCCATTCTTTCTTGGGTTTTGGAACCAAAACTCCATCAACTAATTTAGTGGGAAGAGTTGAGCCATCTTCAATGACATCCCATACATCTAAATCAGTTGATTGTAAGAACCAAGTCATTCTAGATTTCCAATAGGGATAGTCGGTTCCCGTAAAGAATGGAGCTCTATGTTTTGAACAATTTTCAGTTTGAGATGAGCTTGATGGAATAGTCATTTTCCTCTTAGACGATTAAGTCTTAAGCAAGAGGTCTAGCTCTGATATCAATTGATAAAACAAAGGCTATGAATTAATTAAGGAAAATACCCAAAAGGGGGGTGAATTGGGTTTTTCAAAATCTTTTTCCACACAATAATATATGCACAAAATAAATAAAGGAAAGAGATAAAGTTAGAGAATTCAAACTCGGGTTTATAGTGGTTCGGCCCTTCCTTGCCTACGTCCACTCTCCTCAATCTCCTAACCGAGTGAGGGTTCCACTAACTTGAAGCTTCAATCAAGCTTTCAATCGTCTTACACTTGGATTCCGGCTCCAATGGGCTCTTACACAATCTCTTCAAGATTTGAACCACTTGAAGGCTTTCACACTTAGTTTACACAAGGATGAAACTTTCAACCTAGCTTAAGGATGGCTCAAGTACAAGAAAAGGCTAGGATGAATTGCAATAGTGCACTAAGAATATGCAAGTGATGGTTTGATGCACTTAGAAAGAAATGGAGAGCTTTTTGATCAAGAACAGGTAGGTAGACTTTGAATGCAATAGTTCTCTTACTCATAAATGAAGAGAAGCTCTCAATTTATAGGTTTCTAGGCTCGAAAGACAAAAACAGCAGAAAAGCAGCCTCGATCGGACGAGCAAAGGGTCGACCGGATCACTAGCCGTTGGTGCATTTAATGCATGACAGGTTACCGTTGCCTCGACCGGACCTCGACCGGACAAGGGTGAGGCTCGACCGGGAAGAGAAAGCTACTGGGAGAGAGAGAAAATTTTGTGTCTCCTTTGACCGGACCTCGACCGGACAAGGGCAACCGGTCGACCGATTCCCCAACCGGTTGAGCCAGTTGGCCATAGCCTCGACCGGTTGAGCCTTTTGGCCCCGAAAACCTATCCTTTTTTATTTCTTTCTTTTCCAATACTTAGGCAAAGTCTTTAGGTGAGTTAATATGCCAATTTTGAATCAATTTGCCTAAGGTATATTTGATAAAACTCGGGTTTTAAAGAAAAACAAGTTTTAGAGAATAAACCGAGTTTTCTAAGATGCATGAAAAGGTATGAACATCCTAAGTGCACTCATGCTATCATCTTACATTCATTTCCTATGATTACAAGTCTTCCAAATGATCTCGATCCCGTATTCGTTTGGTCCTTGATGAATTTTTGAGATTAAGCCTGAGATTCTTAACAGTTTAAAAACAATTAGTCACTTAACCATGGTTTGTTATCATCAAAACCTGATTAGGAGAACCCTTGGGCTAACAAAAGTGAAATATTTCTCTATTGGGAAAAGCCATAGAATCATAGGATATTTAACAATTTAGGGATACTAGATCTACTCGCAACAAAAGATATAAAAAGATAAAATAGATTTAGGGGGCTAATTTTTTTAAAAAAAAAAAACCTTTTGATCTAAATATTCTTAGATTAGATTCTAGTTGATGAAAAGGATCTCAATCGCCTTACAATCTTCCACCCGATCACTTCTTCTTTGAGTCTTAACACTTGTGTAAAGTGGCTACATACCTCTTGATGAAGAGGGAGATGAAGGATTTCTAGAATAAAATGGTTGAGAGTATGTCTTCTTAGGATTGAGCCCTAGAAAGCATGATATGATGTAATGGATTGTGATTAATTTATAGATTTATTTATTTGTGTTTCTTGGTTTCCCTTTATTATCTCATTTGCATTAATTGGTTATTTGAGTGTACACGTCTTATATTACTTGTATTGTATATGACTTGAGTGTATTATGAGTTGCACAGAAGATCTAAGTCATGGGTTCCTTATACAGTGATGAGTTGTTCATAGTTGATCCATGAATTTGGGTAATCCATCTGAGGCTGTAGTAATTCCATGAATCGACTATGAACAAACTTATCATCTTGCAAAGAATTTATGACTCAAATCTTTTGTGCAACTCCTAATATACCTAAGTCATGTAAGAAGCAAGTGATATAGGTGTGAATGCTTAAAAAAGTAATAGTCCAATTAGGGATAGAAAAGTGGAACCATAAACCATAATGTATAAATATATTAATGAAAACTTATTCTTTTACATCATGTTATGCTTTTAATGGCTCTATTCGAATATACTTAGCAAACCTCCCCGACCTAGAGTTAGTAAACTCATAAAGTGAGCCAAAACATAGACAAGTAACACTGAACACAAGTAAACATATGAAAAAAAAAAAACCTAAAAATGCTCACGACTTTAGCATATCAATCTAAACCCAAAATCATTTACAAACTTTATAAGAAATATAGCTTCGTAACTCTCAAAATTAGATCCTTCAAAAATAGATTGGGTGTATCTAGACTAACAAATCTACTCATACAATTCTAAAAAAAATTATACCTTAAACTCTTGGAATTTGTAATCATAGAAAAAATAATATTAGATTGTCCACATGACATTAATCAATATGATTGTAGAACTTATTATATGTGAAAAATGAAGTTAGATATAAATGTTATAATAACCTGAAGTAGCCAAGCCCAACAACCAGTTGATAAGCAAATATTGTGGCCTATTTAAGCTTAAGCAGGACATCAATTTCTTGCCATCTTTATAATTTTTAAGTTCCCCAAGAGCCCTTAGTTTATTTGGTTTAATGTTAATGGCATCTATAAAATTTTCATTACTAATTTTCTAAACATCAGGCAAACTCTAGTAGGCTTCATCTATCACAACATAAATCCCATAGTTTTTCTTGCAACATCACTAACATGTCTAAGATCTTTCTAGTCATCTCTATGAACTAGTTGTTCAAAGCAAATAGGAAACACCCCATTTCTACAACAAGAATTAGGGTATTTTAACCCAATTGAAATCCATATATAAAACTAAAAAATATGGAACATTATTTACATAATAAGATAAAGAGATTGTTTATAATACAATTTTTCTTCACATTTAAAGATTTTTGCCATGTAACTTTTCAAGAAGTTCAATAGCTTCCTTAGAATTGTAACCCTCATTTGCATCTAATAAAAATAAATAATTAGTGTATACTACCCTTATGACTTAAAGAAGTACTAGTATATCTTTGTTTAATTTTTTTTCCCATATTGAGCTTCAAGGTGTTGAATCTTTGTTTTTGATACTCCAAAGCAAGCTTAGAAGCTTCAAATGGGGAAACCTTTGGAATTTGCACATCCTTGTTAATTGAAATAGGACATTATGAAATATAATGTACATAAGTTAAGAAAATATACGTCATGAAACCTTATTTTTCTTTTAATGACACTTCTTAATCATTATGTTATGTGTCTATGTTGAAATAAAACTTTATGGAGCTTAAGATGACTTAGGATATTCTATGAATCTTGTTTCCTTTTCCCAAAGGTCTCTTAGGTGAATCAAAACCATTCATCTTCTAATGTGGCACCATTTTGGAACAAGTTTTTTGAATTTGGAAAAAACAAAGATTTGGGAGAGGTGTGTCCCCTTATCTCTCTCATCATAGTGATTTCTTTTACAATGAGGTTGTACTTGAACGTCGTTTATCTTTTCAACCAAGTATTTAGTTTGTTCATTTTCCTATTTCATTCATTTTTTTCCTTTGTCTCAAATAGTGTGATCATGTTTAAGGATCACAATATCTTAATATGATGCTCAAAGGGATTTAATATTCTTGAAAGAGTTGCCCTTCAATTAGGAGCATTTTCATGAGGTGTCATGTAATGAAGGTGTGTTCTTCCTTGTGGTGTGCTTTAGAATTTACTTATATCTTTCATTATCACTCTTGATATGATGCTTTTATGGTTTCTTGGGTATTTATCCCATTAAGGTTCATTTGAATGTGATTCATATTTTGATGAGTATGGTTGTATTGAACTTTTCCAATGTTCAGTATACCAACCTAGGAGTGGTCTTATTTTTATATCATACCAAACTATACAAGAATTGCAGTTAGTATTTTTCCCTCAACTCCGGGAGAATATGATATCCTTTGATATCTTGGATTCTAACAATGGTTGGGAGAAAAAGGGGAATGTGTATTTATTTCCAACAATGGAAAGGCTTAAGCCATGGTAGGAACCGGTTTAAAACAAGAAACAATGACATTCACATACTTATATAGACATAATTACGTTTTCTTCAGCAATGTTGGTAAAATGTTGATAAAATGTTGATGTATTTTGATGCTTTGTATCTATTTATTCAATGTTATAACTAGTAGTGTCCTTGTGAATAAATCTACTAAATTATTATTTGAACTTAGTTTGACCACTTTTTACGAGCACCATGAGTGTAAAAAACCTTGATATATGCCTAGTTATATTAACTTTCATTTACTACTCCTTTTAGTTGAGCAATATTATTTTCAAATAATATTGTTGGATTACCTTTAATTCAGTCGCAACTCTAAAGCATGTTGAACCATAGATCTAAGTTATATATATATTCTTTCTTCCATATAAGAATGAAAATTTATATATTTAAAAGTATTTACAATATGATTTTAATTATATAATGATTTGAATTTTAAATACAAAAAACAAACTAATAATATAAAAAACTTACCAACTTGCCAACTAATATACATGTGATAAATATAAGTTTGTTAAGTTTTATTTTAATCAATTTGAGGATATATGATATCCATCACACACATCCTCAAGTGAAACTGATCTATAATGATAGTGTTGAGTACTTGAAAAAAATTTGATTCCTAAAGCCCTTTGTGAAGATATCTACGATTTGATTATTGGTAGAGATGTGTCTAGAAGTAAGATTACCTTGTAGGACCTTCTCTAAAACAAAGTGGAAATCAATTTCTAAATGTTTTATTCTAAAGTGAATAATTGGATTTGTAGCAACAAAAAAAATGTAGCTAGCTCTCAAATTATCACACCTTAGGATAAGAGAGGAGTATTAAACAATACCATTTTCTTGAAGCAAGGATTGGATCCATGATAGTTCTACAACTACTAATGTGATAGCTATGTACTCCGACTTTGTATTAGAACAAACCATGACCTTTTGCTTGGTTACTTGCTAAGAAATGAGATTAGAACTAAGATAAATAACATAATCACTCATTGATTTTCTATCATCATATAGCTTACCCAATTTGCCTTAGAATAGGTGGTAAGAGGCAAAGAGAATGTGCTATTGAATTGAAGTCCATGATAAATTGTGCCCTTAAGGTATTGTAAAAGACATTTAACTATCATGAATCAAGTATGTCAATAGTGATTAACAAATATCTATGAATCAACCTACATCAAGTCTTCTAGATCTAGTATATTTCTCTAGTTCACAAACTCGAGATATTACAAATCATGCTAATATATCAAGTAAAAAATCAAAAATCATATGCCCACAGTGAACTAAAAGAATGCCAAAGGAAGCAAACAAAACATAGACAATAAGCTCAAAACCTTTGAAGCCTATAACTTTGGAAGATCTGTCGATTAGGCATATGCTCAAGAATTTCCTAAGAAACTCAAACCTAAGAGAATCCAGGAGTTTGGTAAGAATATTTACCAATTGATGTTTAGTGGGGACAAACTCTAGAGAGACAACCTTTTCTTCAACAAGATCATTAATGAAATGATGACAGATTTCAATGTGTTTATTATGAGAATGAAGAATGATATTCTTTGAGATATTTATACCACTAAAGTTGTCATAGTGTATGTTTATGGTCCCTTCCTCAATTCCATAGTCTTTTAGCTTTTTCTTCATTAATAGAGGTTGCGTGCAACATTTTCTAGCAAAAATATACTTAGCTTCAAAAGTAGATAAAAATATAGATTTTTGTTTCTTGCTAAGTGATTCGTCCCCATTGTAGTCATGCCATTTGATTCTGGCTCAGACGGGTGTTATCAACAAAATTTATAAAACCTAAATCACCTCACACTAGGGTAGCATAGCTAACATAGTATAGTGGCTCTAGGATCGTCCACATGGATGGGTTTTCATCATATAGTTGACTTAACTGAAGGAAATAACATGGTATTTTTTCTTATGAAAGTTAGCTTTAAAAGAAAATGGAATTGTGGTTACAAAGATTGATTTTAAGTTAAGCAAAAACAACAAGTGAAATTAACTATAAAGAAAAGGTCTCTTGGAGCTATAGGCAAAGGGGAAGATTCTGGATTTTCTCCTCACATTGGGGATAATAACATAGAGGATGGTTATCTCCCGAACCGGTTTTATATTTAGCAATTAAGATTTGATCCAAAAGTTTCATCGAAAATGATAGTTGCTTCCCATTAATGGCTTCAAACACTAAAGACTCTCACCTTGAACCACCTTCCAATAGCTCGTAAATGATAACTAATAGACATCCATAGATCTAGCAATAAGCATCCATGGAATCCGAAAAGCTTACCAAGTATTGTCCATTCAAGGTGATTTTAAGGGATTTAAAGCTAACCCCTGAAATAAAAACCATTGATGGTTAACAACTACTATCATTTAAAGCAAGAACAACTTCCACCTTTGCATTTAGCTCCTTCACCTAACTTCCATCACTCTAAGAAACGTAAAACCTAGCCACTCATCTCCTAAGAAATCATCCTCAGAGGTTGTTTGGATAGCAATAAAAGTGAAAAAACAAAAATGAGAAGGAAAGGTAGAGCAACAAGCTCTGTATATTTCTTAGTACGGAAATTTATAAGTGTTTAATGAAAAACATACATAATTTTCTCTCATCTCTCTCTCTTTATATATAAGCTACCTAAAAGAGATATAAAAAGATATAAAATAAAATATCTAGGTTGGTTACAAGGAGAAACTAGGAAATTACACAAAATATCTAAAGATAAAAATCTAACGGAGTCGGTGCATAGGAAGATTTCGCATACCATGCGAAATTTGGCACGGTGTGCGAAATTCTTGGTTGCCTCAAGTGGTTTCACATGGTGTGCGAAATTTCTAACAGCCATGCGAAATTGCTGATTGTTGGATGATTACTACCCAAAAGTGCCATTTTACACCTTTAAGTCATTATGTTTTAAGCACTTTTGTGTAGTAATTCTTCACCTTTATTCCAATTGGCATGTTAAGGACCTAGCAATGACTTCTAATCATATTTGTGGCTAGTTTTAGTGTTTTGACATCTTTTTGGATCATTAAGACAAGCCAACCAAAGAAGAAAAGCAAAGAGAAGCAAAGAAAATCAAAAGAGAAGCAAGGAGGAAATCTGAAGTGAGCAGCTGCAGTGTTCTTTGGCACTTTTGGAGCACTTCCCGAAGTCCATTTTTTACATGCTATATACCGTTTCGAAGCTCAAGAAGTCAAGAATCCAACGCTTCAAACCGTGCATAATTTGGAGCTGAAACGAGGAAGTTATGACTTTCGGAAGAGAACTGCTCCAGGTATGCGAAAATTTCGCATACCTTCTGAAGGGTATGCGAAATTCGCATACCTGTGCGAAATTCCTTCTGAGGTGTGCGAAATTCGCACACCCCCTCCCCTGTTTTGCCGACTTCACTTTAGATATTTTCTTAAGTTCTTTTGATGTAAATTTCCTTTCTTCTCCTTGTAGCAAGCCAATGAAAAGCTTTGCTTTTGTAAAAACTATATAAGGGGTGGAAATCACCTCTTGAAAGCATGTAACACGGGTGTTGAGCTGAACACTTAGCAATATACAGAGCACTCTTATTTTCTATTTTCTCGTTACTATTTTCTCTTTCTTGGAAGCCAAACAA
Organism: Vitis riparia; assembly: GCF_004353265.1. Lineage (NCBI taxonomy): Eukaryota > Viridiplantae > Streptophyta > Magnoliopsida > Vitales > Vitaceae > Vitis > Vitis riparia. The sequence goes on from NC_048444.1 coordinate 10,507,172, forward strand.
CCTCTGAGGATGTTTTCTCAGAGGATGAGAGGCTAAACTCTTGGTTTCTTGGAGTGAAGGAAGCTAGGTGAAAAGTCCAGATGAAAAGGTGGAAAACGCTCGTGCATTAAATTCAGGTAGTTGAAGTTCATAAATGGCTTTTTAATCTAAAGTTTTGCTTTAAATCCCTTAGAATCACTTTGAATGGCCAATACATGGTAAGCTTCAGGTCTTTATGGATGCTTATTGCTAGATCCATATTAGTCCATTAGTTATCATGTACGAGCCATTGGAAAGTGGTTCAAGGTGAAGACCTATATAGTGTCTAAAGCCATTAATGGACCTTGACTACCATTTCTATTGATTTTTATGGATTAAATCTTCATTGTCAAACCTACACCGGTTCGGGAAATAACTATAGGTTAAATCCCCAATGCGAGGAGAAAAATCCGGAATTTTCCACTTTGCATTTTAAACTTGATCCTAGCAATCCTTAGCTCCGAGAAACTTTCTTTCTTCCATTTTTAATTAGTTTATGTTAATTTAGTTTCAAATACTTTCAAAACAAATTTTATTTTCTTTTTAAGCTTTAAGTTTTTGATAAAGGAAATCATTAAATTTAATTTCTAATCATGAGTATATCACTGGTAGAATGAAAACCCATCCCAGAGTTCGACCCTAGAGCCACTATACTATAGTAGCTTTGCTACACTAGTATGAGGTCATAGGTTTTATAAATGTTTTTTTATTAAATGACCCGACTGGGAATCCATGCGAATCAAAATGGCGCCGTTGCCGGGGATGGTGCCACAATACAGTGATACAACCTTTTAGAGGCTACTTGTGATTTTCATCACAAGTTTGGTGAATTCCTTTTTCACTAACTTTATTTCCTTTCTTTTAATTTTATTGTTTTTTTTCTAACCTTAACTTTCTTCTAGTTTTCTTTTGTTTTAGTTGTTTTTGTTTTGTTTTCAGATAAGTAGAGATTTGTGCATGCCCTATTGGATTCGGGACCAAGAGGGAAGATTAGTAAGGATTGAGAATCCTCAAGACACAGAGTTGAATATCTGTGTAAACATCATGGACCCTCCACAAGAGGATCAGAATTCTCAACAAGGTCAAGGGGGGGGGGGGTAATCCAAATGCATATCTATCCATGAGGGATAGGATGCACCCACCAAGGATGAGTGCACCCTCATGCATAATACCTCCTCTTGAGCAGCTGATTATAAGGCCCCATATTGTGCCCCTTCTACCAAATTTCCATGGAATGGAGAGTGAGAATCCATATGCCCACATCAAGGAGTTTGAGGAGGTGTGCAATACCTTTAGAGAGGGAGGAGCTTCAATAGACTTGATGAGACTCAAGCTATTCCCTTTCACTTTGAAGGACAAGGCAAAAATATGGCTTAATTCTTTAAGGCCAAGGAGCATAAGGAATTGGGTTGATCTTCAGGCCGAGTTTTTGAAGAAATTTTTCCCCACCCATAGAACCAATGGGTTGAAGAGGCAAATCTCAAACTTTTCTGCTAAAGAAAATGAGAAATTCCATGAATGTTGGGAAAGGTATATGGAGGCTATCAATGCTTGTCCTCATCATGGCTTTGATACATGGCTCTTGGTGAGCTATTTCTATGATGGAATGTCTTCCTCCATGAAGCAAATTCTTGAAACCATGTGTGGGGGAGATTTTATGAGTAAGAATCCGGAAGAAGCCATGGATTTTTTAAGTTATGTATCTGAGGTAACAAGAGGATGGGATGAGCCCAACTCAAAGGAATTGGGAAGGATGAAAGCTCCTATGAATCCAAAGGGTGGATTGTACATGTTAAGTGAAGACATGGACATGAAAGCTAAAGTGGCAACAATAGCAAGGAGGTTGGAAGAACTTGAGTTGAAAAAGATGCATGAAGTTCAAGCCATTTCCGAGACTCAAGCCCATGCCATGCCATGCACCATTTGCCAATCATGTGATCATGTGGTAGATGAGTGTCCAACCATGCCAGCTGTGAGGGAGATGTTAGGTGATCAAGCCAATGTTGTGGGGCAATTTAGGCCTAACAACAATGCACCTTATGGAAACACCTATAATTCAAGCTGGAGAAACCATCCAAATTTTTCTTGGAGACCAAGACCACCTCCATACCAACCACAAGCCCAAATTCAAGCACCTCAACAAACCTCTTCAGTGGAGCAAGCCATGGCAAACCTAAGCAAAGTCATGAGTGACTTTGTGGCTGAACAAAGGACAATCAACTCCCAATTGCATCAAAAGATTGAGAATGTTGAGAGTTCTCTAAATAAGAGAATGGATGGGATGCAAAATGATCTATATCAGAAGATAGATAACATTCAATACTCCATCTCTAGGCTTACCAACCTCAACACAGTGAATGAGAAAGGAAAGTTCCCCTCTCAACCAAGCCAAAATCCAAAGGGTGTTCATGAAGTTGAAACCCAAGAGGGGGATTCTTCAAAGTTGAGGGAGGTCAAAGCCGTGATCACATTGAGGAGTGGAAAGGAGGTTGATCAACCTTTGCCTAAGGTGAGGCAAGATGAAGAACCTTTGTCAAAGAAACCTTGGTTAAAGAGAGCAATAACCAAGAAGAGAAGAGTGGGAAGAAAAGTGCATCCAAATCAAGCATTGAAGAAGAGCCGAGGATAGTGATTAAAGAAGATATGATGAAGAAACATATGCCTCCCCCTTTTCCTCAAGCTTTACATGGAAAGAAGGAAATCAAGAATTCACCAGAAATTCTTGAAGTCTTGAGACAAGTGAAGGTGAATATACCCTTACTTGATATGATCAAGCAAGTCCCCACATATGCAAAGTTTCTGAAGGATTTGTGCACGGTCAAGAGAGGGCTACATGTGACAAAGAATGCATTTCTCACTGAGCAAGTAAGTGCTATCATTCAGAGTAAATCTCCAGTCAAGTATAAAGATCCGGGTTGCCCCACCATTGCAGTCAACATTGGAGGAACACTGGTAGAGAAAGCTTTACTAGACTTGGGGGCGAGTGTGAATTTGCTCCCATACTCTGTGTACAAGCAACTGGGACTTGGAGGATTGAAGCCCACAGCCATCACTCTCTCCTTAGCTGATAGATCTGTCAAAATCCCAAGGGGAGTGATAGAGGATGTTCTAGTGCAAGTGGACAAATTCTACTATCCCGTGGATTTTGTTGTGCTTGATACCGATCCCACTGTTATGGAAGCCAATTATGTGCCAATCATCCTTGGGAGACCTTTCCTGGCTACCTCCAATGCCGTCATCAATTGTAGAAATGGGGTGATGCAGCTCACATTTGGAAACATGACTTTGGAGTTAAACATATTCCATCTTTGCAAGAGGCATCTTCACCCAGAAGAGGATGAAGGTCCAGAAGAGGTGTGCCTGATCAACACCTTGGTTGAAGAGCATTGTGACAAGAGCTTAGAAGAGACCTTGAATGAAAGCCTTGAAGTGCTTGAAGAAGGGTTACCTGAACCCTCTGATGTGCTAGCTACCATGTCTCCATGGAGGAGACGGGAAGAGATCTTACCACTGTTCAATAAGGAGGACTCACAAGGAGCAGCTATGGAGGATCCTCCAAAGCTTGTCTTGAAGCCCCTTCCTGTTAATTTGAAGTATGCATATTTAGAGGAAGATGAGAAATGTCCAGTGGTGGTCTCTTCAAATCTCACAAGTGATCAAGAGGATAGTCTTTTGGGAGTCCTCAGAAAATGCAAGAAAGCCATTGGATGGCAAATTTCTGATCTGAAGGGGATTAGTCCTCTGGTGTGCACCCACCATATTTACATGGAGGAAGATGCAAAACCAGTGAGACAGCCCCAGAGGAGGTTGAACCCTCACATGCAAGAGGTGGTGAGGGGTGAAGTTCTGAAGCTACTACAAGCAGGGATCATATATCCCATTTCTGATAGCTTGTGGGTGAGCCCCACCCAAGTAGTTCCAAAGAAATCTGGTATCACTGTGATCCAGAATGAAAAGGGGAGGAAGTCTCTACACGTCCTACCTCAGGATGGAGGGTGTGTATAGACTATAGGAGGTTGAATTCAGTGACTAGGAAGGACCATTTCCCATTGCCTTTCATGGACCAAGTCCTTGAGAGAGTCTCAGGACATCCTTTCTACTGTTTTTTAGATGGGTACTCGGGGTACTTCCAAATAGAGATTGATTTGGAAGATCAAGAAAAGACAACCTTTACATGCCCCTTTGGTACTTTTGCGTATAGGAGAATGCCATTTGGTTTATGTAATGCTCCTGCAACTTTCCAAAGATGTATGCTAAGCATCTTCAGTGATATGGTAGAACGCATCATGGAAGTCTTCATGGATGACATCACTGTTTATGGAAGTTCTTTTGAGGAGTGTTTGTTACACTTAGAAGCAGTTCTCCATAGATGTATTGAGAAAGACCTAGTGCTAAATTGGGAGAAGTGCCATTTTATGGTACAACAAGGCATTGTCTTAGGACATGTAATCTCCAAAAATGGCATTGAGGTAGATAAGGCAAAGGTGGAGCTAATTGTTAAGTTGCCACCTCCCACAAATGTTAAGGGAATTAGGCAATTCCTAGGACATGCCGGGTTCTATAGGAGGTTCATTAAGGATTTTCAAAAATCTCAAAGCCTCTTTGTGAACTTTTGGTAAAGGATGCCAAGTTTGTGTGGGATGAGAAGTGTCAGAAGAGTTTTGAGGAACTTAAGCAATTCCTCACAACCGCACCAATAGTGAGAGCCCCAAATTGGAAATTACCTTTTGAGGTAATGTGTGATGCAAGTGATCTTGCTATGGGGGCTGTTTTAGGGCAAAGAGAGGATGGAAAGCCCTATGTGATTTATTACGCGAGCAAGACTTTGAACGAGGCTCAAAGGAACTACACAACTACTGAGAAGGAGTTGTTGGCAGTAGTTTTTGCCTTGGATAAGTTTCGTGCCTATTTGGTAGGGTCCTCTATAGTGGTGTTCACTGACCATTCCGCTTTGAAGTACTTGCTAACCAAGCAAGATGCCAAGGCAAGATTGATAAGATGGATCCTTTTGCTCCAAGAATTTAATCTCCAAATCCGAGATAAAAAGGGAGTAGAAAATGTGGTAGCTGACCATTTGTCAAGACTTGTGATAGCACATGACTCACATGGTCTGCCTATCAATGATGACTTCCCTGAGGAGTCTCTCATGTCAATAGATGTAGCCCCATGGTATTCTCACATTGCGAATTACTTGGTTACTGGGGAAGTTCCAAGCGAGTGGAGTGCCCAAGACAAGAGGCATTTCTTTGCTAAGATCCATGCTTACTATTGGGAGGAGCCTTTTCTCTTCAAATATTGTGCGGATCAAATCATAAGGAAATGTGTTCCTGAACAAGAGCAACCGGGAATTCTTTCCCATTGCCATGATAGTGCATGTGGAGGTCACTTTGCCTCCCAAAAGACAGCCATGAAAGTGATCCAATCAGGGTTTTGGTGGCCCTCTCTTTTCAAGGATGCCCACTCTATGTGCAAGGGATGTGATCGGTGTCAAAGGCTTGGTAAGCTTACACGCCGAAATATGATGCCCTTGAATCCCATCTTGATAGTGGATGTCTTTGATGTTTGGGGGATTGATTTCATGGGACCATTTCCAATGTCATTTGGACATTCCTACATTTTGGTGGGAGTGGATTATGTCTCTAAGTGGGTGGAAGCAATCCCATGTAGGAGCAATGATCACAAGGTGGTTCTTAAATTCCTCAAGGACAACATCTTTGCAAGATTTGGAGTCCCTAAGGCCATTATAAGTGATGGAGGAACCCACTTTTGCAATAAACCTTTTGAGGCTCTTCTAGCCAAATATGGGGTTAAGCACAAGGTAGCTACACCCTATCACCCTCAAACGAGTGGCCAAGTTGAGTTAGCCAACCGGGAGATCAAGAATATATTGATGAAGGTGGTGAATGTTAATAGGAAGGATTGGTCTATTAAGCTCCTAGATTCCTTATGGGCGTATAGGACCGCTTATAAGACCATCCTTGGAATGTCTCCTTATCGCCTTGTTTATGGCAAAGCGTGCCATCTTCCAGTGGAGATTGAATATAAAGCATGGTGGGCAATCAAGAAGCTCAACATGGATTTGACAAGAGCCGGGTTGAAAAGATGTTTGGATTTGAATGAGTTAGAGAAATGAGGAATGATGCTTACCTCAATTCAAAAATTGCAAAGGAGAGGTTGAAGAAATGGCATGATCAATTGGTAAATCAAAAGAATTTTGCCAAGGGGCAAAGAGTCTTGCTTTATGACTCTAAGCTTCATCTTTTTCCGGGAAAATTGAAATCAAGATGGACGGGTCCTTTCACAATTCATGAAGTGCAACCAAACGGAGTAGTGGAACTATTCAACTTCAATAGCACTCGAACTTTCAAAGTGAATGGGCATCGTCTCAAGCCTTATATCGAATCTTTTTCCCGAGACAAGGAGGAATTCATCCTCCTTGATCCACCTCTAGCATGAGAACACTTGGTTCATGGGTGAACTTAGTCTCTCCAAAGACTAAAAAGTTCATCCTCTTTTTGTTTTCTTTTAAGTTGATTTTAGTTTAACTTAGTGTTTTCTTGTATTTATGCATGTTTTGATTTCTATTTTTGATGTTAAATTCATTCTAATATGGTTTGAATTGTGTTTTTTGTGTTAACATGTAGGTAGGAAGGCTTGAAGAATGGAGTCTTGGTGGAAACAGAGGAAAACAGGGGAGAAAAAAAATCAAGTTCAGCAAATTTCGCACACCCCCTTTTGAGGTATGCGAATTTCGCATACCTCCCCTACCCGGTGCGAATTCATTTTTGCTTCACTTTTCAAAATTGCATACTTTCTGTCCCCCTGTGCGAATTTCACAGGTATGCGAACCTGATGCGAACCCGGTGCGAATTCGTTTTTGCGCCAATTTTCAAAAAACACACTCTCTGTCTTGGAGAATTACAGGTATGCGAAATTTTCGCATACCATTTTAAGGTATGCGAAACTCATTTTTTCTCTTTAAAAGCTTTCATTCTCCATTCAAAACTTCAAGCTCCTTCTTCAATTCTCTCAAAACCTCTCTTCCGATCACCCATTCCCATCCATAAAACCCTTTTCTTCATCAATCATCATCATCAACACCACCATAGCAGCCCATCTCCAATATTCCACTCCATTCCCGCGGCAATCACTATTCATCATCTTCCAAATTCGGCAATTCCATCTCCTCCACCATCAAAATCCTTCCAATTCATCACCCAACACTCTAAAAACTTCCATAATCCCATCCAAACCTTGTTCATGCTAATCCAAAGCCCAAACCATAAGCATCCAAGCCTTAATTTCTTCAAAAGAAATTCATTGCCGCCGGCCATGGGAGCTCCAATTCTCCAATTTTCCACTTAAATAGCTCCAAATTCCAAGCCCATTCACCATGACAAATCCTTTCCTTACCTAAGCCACCAATTCCCATCCTCAAAAGCCACAAATTCTCACCATTTCAAAAGAGCCATAATTCCTTAGCCGCGTGGGTGAATAGTGCCCTGTGCGAAATTCGCATACCCCCTCTTGAGGTATGCGAAATTCGCACACCCCCTGTGCGAAAATTTAGCTTCTCCACCCTTACCTTCCATAAATCCAAGCTTCTGAGCCTCCTTTCATCATTTCATCATGCCCAAGACCCGAGGAGGATCTACTTCAGATTCCCAGAGCAGTCAGAGAGCCGCCCCTGTGCGGGCCCCACTTGATGCGCCCTCACTTTTACTTGATTCGGCACCTCAGAGCAGATATTATACGAGGAGAGCATCCGCCACGTCTGTGGCCCCTACACAAATTCCACCTCGGAGTCCTCCTTTAAAGAAAGCGAAGACTACAAAGCGAGGAGAGTCATCCAGAGCACCTCAGCCTTCTTCTGCCAGGCGCCCTAGACCCAGCTCGCCCATTGAGGGCAACTCCGATTGCCGATCGCGAGACTTTCATGTCGAGACCTATTTCGATCATTCTCTGATGCGACAGCGGCATGAGTTACGAGATTCATATCGTCTACTTGAGAGGTACCATCTTGTACCCTTTATGACTTTGCCCCAGTTCTTTATCCTCGAGTAGCTTAGACTTTTACCAGTCTATGACTACTCGTGGCGTCCCGATACCAGCCTCGATCCTTTTTACCATTGATGGACGCCAGGGTATTTTGGGGGCTAGACAGATTGCCGATGCTTTCCATATCCCTTATGCACCGGTAGATCCCGCTGTATTTAGACGCTGGGCCCCACTTTCTGAGTGGGACATGGTTCGTAGCCTATCTCGAGGGACATCTTCCCAGAGGACCATTTTGAGGAGAGAGCTCCCACCAGAGATGCTCTTAGTCGATGTGGTGCTTCGCGCCAATCTTTTTCCTCTCCAGCATACAGTGCAGAGGCGAGGGGCCATTTTGGAGGCATTATTTCGTATCTATGAGGGTTACTACTTTGCCCCTCATCATTTGGTTATGGCCGCTCTCCTCCATTTCGAGGAGAAGGTATATAGGCGGCATCTTGCGAGGGCAGACTCCATTCCTTTACTTTTCCCTCGGCTGCTATGCCATGTTTTGGCCATATGGGTTTTCCTGCAGACCCTCATTCTGAGCCTCGCCACCATTGTCGAGAGACCTTCTCTCTTGACCAATGGACTCAGATATGGCTCCATCGCCAGTTGCCAGAACTTCCCGAGCCAAGGGAAGTCCCTCCTGCTCCATCCACTTCAGAGCCTCCACAGCCAGTACCAGAGGCCGCATCATCTCATGCCCCACCTGCTGTTCCTCCTATATCAGAGCCGCCCATTACTATCCCTGGTGCCGAGTATCGTGCTTTGCTCGCTTCTTTCCAGACTTTGACCACTACTCAGACAGCCATTATGGAGCGCATGGACCACTTCCAGCTTCAGCAGGACCAGCAGACTCTCATTCTCCGGGAGATTCAGCAGCATCTCGGTCTTTCACCACCAGTTCCACCTGTAGAGGTTCCTTCCACAGTTGCAGCGGAGGACCCCTCCTATCCACCAGAGGAGCCTACCACTTGATCATACGATCACTTCTCTCCTTTTTTGTATCTATATGCTACGTGTTTAGATGTCTTACATATTTTGGACCACTGTTATACTGGGATTGGATGTACTCCATGTTTATTTTGTATATTGTACTCTCTCAGTTTATATAGACATCTTCTCTTTTTGTGTATGTTAGCTTCGATTTTATTTCCTCTATTCAGTACACTTATGATTTTCCTTTTCTTATGAAGCATGTGGTTTCTCCTCTTCATTCAGAATCCCTTACTATCAGGAGGTATCACTTCCTCCCTTATTTTATCGTTTGTTTTTGGAACATTGGGGACAATGTTCGTCCTAGTTGGGGGGAGAATTGAGGAAGTAAGTTGTTGAATTGTTGGTTAAATTATTTTGCTAACAAAATTTTTTGCAAACTCTCTTTGTTTTCTCAAAGATAAATTCTCAAAAGTAAATGGGAGAAATTAAATTCTTATCTTATTGCCATAGTCTCAAAGTTTGTATTATGCTTATTAAAGTTGATAAATTGTTGAAGCTCCTTTTGTTTTCAATCTTAAGTCCTCCACTCTAATCTTTTCACACACTGAACACATTAGATTCCAGTTATAAGATGGAAAACTTTTTCACTCCCTAACTTAGGAAATTTTCAACTTGGTGCCATTGACTTCATTCTATTAGTGTTGGGACACCTTATAAAAGACCAATGTGTCTTATGAAAATAATTTTCGCTTCACTTGCTTTGAAACCCGAGCAAGGTCCGAGGGGTATATGGTGAAAATCTTTAAAGCCTGGTGCCCTAAGCCTTTACTGGTTGGGAGTTCACTGACCTCAATGCTCGTTACATGGGTGGATGGGTGAAGTCTAAAAAAAAAAAAAAAAAAAAAAAAAAAAAAAAAAAAAAAAGAAAAAGAAAAGGGGTGCGTTCTTAACCTTTTATATATGAGTAATGTTGCTAAAGTTAGAGAAAAGCCTTAGTTGGGGGGAGAATATAGTTTGACATACTATAACTGGAAACTAAGCACCTTAACACTTAGATTTTTGTGGAAGATTAAGTATTGATCCTTTGGGAGTGGAAATTATTTTGATACTCAAATTTGCATAATGCCCACTCTTTGCAAGTTGTGATTGGTAAGTTATTTGATAACTCTTGTTGATGATTGAGTTTTATATCTTTGACTTGCCATGTGAGAGTTTGATCCAATCATGCCACTTGATTATTTTTTGGAGTGATCAGCATGATTTTGTGAATTATTATTATCTATTTTTCTTTCTTTTTCTCTCCTTCATTGCTCAGGGACGAGCAATGTGTCAGTTGGGGGGAGTGATTACTACCCAAAAGTGCCATTTTACACCTTTAAGTCATTATGTTTTAAGCACTTTTGTGTAGTAATTCTTCACCTTTATTCCAATTGGCATGTTAAGGACCTAGCAATGACTTCTAATCATATTTGTGGCTAGTTTTAGTGTTTTGACATCTTTTTGGATCATTAAGACAAGCCAACCAAAGAAGAAAAGCAAAGAGAAGCAAAGAAAATCAAAAGAGAAGCAAGGAGGAAATCTGAAGTGAGCAGCTGCAGTGTTCTTTGGCACTTTTGGAGCACTTCCCGAAGTCCATTTTTTACATGCTATATACCGTTTCGAAGCTCAAGAAGTCAAGAATCCAACGCTTCAAACCGTGCATAATTTGGAGCTGAAACGAGGAAGTTATGACTTTCGGAAGAGAACTGCTCCAGGTATGCGAAAATTTCGCATACCTTCTGAAGGGTATGCGAAATTCGCATACCTGTGCGAAATTCCTTCTGAGGTGTGCGAAATTCGCACACCCCCTCCCCTGTTTTGCCGACTTCACTTTAGATATTTTCTTAAGTTCTTTTGATGTAAATTTCCTTTCTTCTCCTTGTAGCAAGCCAATGAAAAGCTTTGCTTTTGTAAAAACTATATAAGGGGTGGAAATCACCTCTTGAAAGCATGTAACACGGGTGTTGAGCTGAACACTTAGCAATATACAGAGCACTCTTATTTTCTATTTTCTCGTTACTATTTTCTCTTTCTTGGAAGCCAAACAACCTCTGAGGATGTTTTCTCAGAGGATGAGAGGCTAAACTCTTGGTTTCTTGGAGTGAAGGAAGCTAGGTGAAAAGTCCAGATGAAAAGGTGGAAAACGCTCGTGCATTAAATTCAGGTAGTTGAAGTTCATAAATGGCTTTTTAATCTAAAGTTTTGCTTTAAATCCCTTAGAATCACTTTGAATGGCCAATACATGGTAAGCTTCAGGTCTTTATGGATGCTTATTGCTAGATCCATATTAGTCCATTAGTTATCATGTACGAGCCATTGGAAAGTGGTTCAAGGTGAAGACCTATATAGTGTCTAAAGCCATTAATGGACCTTGACTACCATTTCTATTGATTTTTATGGATTAAATCTTCATTGTCAAACCTACACCGGTTCGGGAAATAACTATAGGTTAAATCCCCAATGCGAGGAGAAAAATCCGGAATTTTCCACTTTGCATTTTAAACTTGATCCTAGCAATCCTTAGCTCCGAGAAACTTTCTTTCTTCCATTTTTAATTAGTTTATGTTAATTTAGTTTCAAATACTTTCAAAACAAATTTTATTTTCTTTTTAAGCTTTAAGTTTTTGATAAAGGAAATCATTAAATTTAATTTCTAATCATGAGTATATCACTGGTAGAATGAAAACCCATCCCAGAGTTCGACCCTAGAGCCACTATACTATAGTAGCTTTGCTACACTAGTATGAGGTCATAGGTTTTATAAATGTTTTTTTTTTATTAAATGACCCGACTGGGAATCCATGCGAATCATTGGATTTCTTCCTCTGATTTTCTTCCTTGCATCTCTGATTGGCTTGGCAAAGGGTCATGAAGTGCTCCAAAGCTTGGATTCTTCATGTATTTGAGCTTTAACTTGCATTGCCATGGATTTCACAAAATTCTCCCTCATTTTTGGCTTGTTTCAATGATAAAAAAATCTACCAAAACACCAAATCTTGCCAAAAACTGATTAGTAACCCTTGCTAGGTTCCTTAATGTGCCAATTGAGTTAAAAGGTATTAACTACTACTCAAAAGAGTTTAAAATAGTTAGTTTCAAGCTATAAAAGAGTACTTTTTGAGTAGTAATCACTAAGCCAAGTCACAAGACAATCACCAATGAAAAAACAAGCACCAAATGTGTTTTTTCTATCCTCAACATTTCCAACCCAATTAGCATTAAAATAACCATTAGTACCAGAACAACCAACAATCACAAAAGAAGAATTATAGGGCTACCACAAGCCATAGTCAAGAGTCTCATCTATCTAATGTATAATTCCTTTAACATAAGTTAAGTATGACTCGTTGTGAGGTATAGTAAGCTTCCTATCATACTCCTATAGGGCTTTTGCTTAACATTTTTTTTCCAAATGCATCCTTGCTAAGCTTAGTGGTAGTGCTCATAGGTGTCCTAGAGTATTTGGTGGATTCTAGAATGAATTTCTTAACTAACTCCCTAACATATTTAGATTGAGAAAAAAAGATTCTATCTTTTAATTATCTAATATGCAATCCTAGGAAGAAGGTTAATTCACCTACCATGCTCATTTCGAATTTAGTCTTCATTTCCTTGGCTCCAAAAACAATATAATTAACATAAATCTATGCCATGAACAACTCATCCTTGGACCTATAAATAAACAAGGTTCTATCAACTCCCCTTCTCTTAAACTTTTTCTCCAAAAGATAGGTTGTGAGTCTCTCATACCAAGCTCTAAGAGCCAACTTTAATCCATAAAGAGCTTTCTTTAACCTATAGACATGATTGGGGAATTTTGAATCCTCAAAACCCTTAGGTTGTTCAACATAAACCTTTTCACTCATAATCTCATTCAGAAAAACACTCTTAATATCCATTTGGTAAAACTTTATCCTCGAGGAGCATGCTATTACCAAAAGTATCCTTATTGATTCTAATCTAGCTACAAGTGCAAATGTTTTTTCATAATCAATCTCCTCTATCTATGAGTATCCTTGGGTAACTAATCTTGCTTTGTTTCTCACAATGAACCCATTTTCACCTTGTTTGTTCTTGAAAATCCATTTTGTACCTATGACATGCTTATATTTAGGCTTAGGGACTAAATATCATGTATCATTCCTATTGAATTGATTTTGTTTTTCCTGGAGTATGGTAATCCAAGACTCATCATCCAAAGCTTCCTCCACATTCTTTGGATCCAATTAGAAGGTGTAGCAGACAAAACTCATCTTATTAATCTGGATTGTCTCCTTCTAACCACATGTTCATTTACATTACCCATAACATTTGAAATTGAGTGATTCTTGGTGTTATGGATCTATATTTATTCATCATTTCTTCATAAGTGTCAACTAGATGTACAGTTTCATCCAAATTGGGATTAATGACTCTTTCAAGGATACTGTTAGGGTTGTCATTTGTGATCTCCACATCTTTAGGGTTATCCCCAATTGATTCCTAGGTTAAAATTTGACTCTTAATTATATTCTGATCATATCCAGTGTCATTTATAACTACATTAAAGGATTCTTGAATAATTTGTGAATTTTGATTATACACCCTATAAGCTTTAGTACAAGTAGAATAGCCTAGGAAAATACATTGATCAGATTTTGCAACAAACTTTCCTATGTTCTCCCCATCTCTAAGTATATAACATTCATTGCCAAAAGTCCTAAAATACTTAAGGTTAGGTTTTCTCTCAGTTCATAATTCATAAGATGTCTTTTTTATTTCAAGTCTTCGAAAAATCCCATTAGCTGTGTAACATGTTGTATTAATCGCTTCTACCTAAAATTGAATAATGGTATTATGCATACGAATCATCACCCTAGTCGTTTCCTGTAACACTCCATTCTTTCTTTCAACCACTCCATTTTGTTGAGGAGTTCTAGGGGTTGAAAACTCATGATAAATATATTTTGATTCTTAAAAGAGGTCAATATCCACATTATCAAACTCTTTCCCCTTAACATGCTTAATTCTTACAATTGGATGACCTATCTCCACTTGTATTCTTTTGAATAAAGACTTCAAGTGCTCTATAGTCTCTAATCTCTCTAAGAAAACTCATAAATGATTATCTCAAAAAATCATCTACAATAACCTGGACATATCTCTTACCACTTCTAGTACTCTCAGTACACTTTAATCCCATAACATCCATGTGAAAAAGGTCTAAAGGTTTAGTGGTACTAATTTTCTTAGCCTTTTTGTGACAACTTTTATTATTTTTTCCTTTCATGCACTCACCACAAATGGTTTTAGGTTTACCACTTAGTTCAGGGATACCTCTAACTTTTCACTATTCACTAAGTGCATAAGGTCCCTATAGTTTATGTGACCTAGTGTCCTATGTCAGAGTTCAGTAAGATCCAGCTTTGCCCTACTACACACAAGAGGTGTTCTAGAGTTAGAATTTATTGACCACCTTATGTCCTATGATAATGACTTTTCCTTCTTTATTGACTACCTCACATAAGTCTTGAAAAAAGTTCACCCCATGGTCTTTGTCATAGATCTTACTAATACTTAGAAGGTTTGCCTTGAGTCCATCTACATAGAGAACTCCATCTAACTTAGGACAACCAAGGATAGATATATTTCCCTTGCCTCTCATCCTTAAAAGTAACTATTCCGCCATTATAGTCCTCAAAAAAAGTGAAAAATGTCTTGTCTCCTATCATGTGTCTAGAGCAACTATTATCAAAGCACCACTCACTAGAAGATTTGGCTTTAATTGCAATTAAGACAACTTGACATATAGGCCTATTTTTTCTCATCTAAACTTGTTTAATCCTAGATGGTGACTTAAAGAAGCTTGGTTGACTTTTAAGCTTCTAATTAGTTTTATCATTTTCTCATTTTTCAAGATATTATTTCTAAGGGAATTTAAATCATTAGTTAGCCTACTCATTTGAGATTCAAATCTCTCTAGGAACTTAGTGTAGTATCTAAATTAAGTGTCTCTAGTTTTTTTCCAGTGTGTGCATAGTGATGGATTTTTAGAAGATGATGTTTGGTTAAGGATTTCATTTTTACCTTTTACAAACATAGTTTCTCCACTAGTAGGAGTTTCATCTTTATTGAAATATCCCAGACCTCTTTTATCACCATAGGTTTTACATTTATCAAGTATTTCATTAAGCACTATAGTTCTAAGGCGAAAATTTTTATTCATAGAGGAAAAAGGCGTATTGTTCTTTATCTCTTGAGTGAGATCATTATTCTTCTCAAGGAGAGAATGATGTTTAGATTAAAGAAATCTAATTTTCTTAAGTGAATTAGTATTTTTCTTTTTTTAACGCATCAATCTAGATTTTATGAGCTTAAAGAATATCATGATCCCTTAGATAGTTCTTAATCAATTTTTCATGCTTAACGGTAAGATTATTCAAGAATTCAGCCTTTTGATCATTAGTAAGTTCATTATCACTGTCACTATCACAATCACTATCATGAACAGATTCCATAGATGCAATAAAAGCTAAAAAGTCATTAGGATCATACCCCGCATCTTTAGAAGCTGAGGATTTACTCTCTTCAAAATCTATCCCTCCAAGTAGCCTAGATTGACCTTTTGTATCTTTAGGACTAGGATAATCAGTAGCAAAATTTCTAAGGCCATCACAGTTAAAGTATTCAGTTTTCTTACTTTTGGAAGAACCTTTTCCTTTTTCATTAGAAGACTTTTGAGGTCTTTGTCATTTTCTAAATTCTTGATTCTTATAGAATTTTGTATTGAATTTCACAATCTTTTTTATTTGTTTAGCCATATAAGCCAATTCATCTTTTGTTGTGTTATATGACATTTTAGTATATTTTTCTTCATTCTAAAAACTTTGAATGTAGAATCCTTTTACTTTTGAGAATTTGGAAGACCCACCTCATATGTTTGTATGGAGCCCACAAGTTCATTAATTCTCATCAAATCAATGTCTTTTCTTTCCTCTATGATAGTAACTTTAAGCCTAAATCTCTTTGGAATATATCTTAATATTTTTCTAACAACTTTAGAATCAGGAATAGGTTCTCTAAAGTTAAAGGAATAGTCAACAATATATCTTAATGTAGAATAGAAGGAAGAAAAGTTTTGATTTTCAAACATCCTAATATTCTCAAATTTAGTGGCAAGCAATTGCAAATCTTTATAGTAGACGTACCTTCATGAGTAACTTGGAGAATCTCTTATGCTTCCTTTGCTTGTTTACAATTTGCTATCCTGTGAAACTCATCTGGACAAACTCCATTAAAAATAATAAATAAAGCCCTAGCATTTGCTTCACTACCTTCATTGTTGGCTTTGTCCTATTCATGTTTAGGTTTAAGTTCTCTTGTTACTCTTCCTTGATCATCAAGGATCAATGGGGGTCCCCATCCATATTATATTGAATTTCATACCCTTTTGCCTTGCATTTTAAGGAAAATCATCAATTGAGTTTTCCAATGGGAATAGTTACTCCCATCAAAGTAGGGTAGGGTGGAATATTCAAAGGTGTTTTTGTCTTTGAATGTTCCATACTAGACTTATAGGATCAATAAAAATTCAATTTTTATCCTTTATGATTAATAAAAATTTGATTTTTTATCAATAAAATCAATAAACATTGGATTTTTAATCAAAATGATAAAGAATTGATTTTTATCTCACTTTGATACTAATTGAAAATTCCCTTTTAATTAAGTTCAGTAGGGTAATACTAAGAGGGGGGTAAATAGGTGTATTAAAAAATTTAAATAAAAATTTATATGTTATACCCAATTTTTACCCTACAAGTAGTTAGGGATTATCATTTCTTTCTATTATGGACAATTCAAACAAAATATCAAATAATAAACAATAAGGCATAAGAGATTTTCATGTAAAAAATCCTCACACTAATTATGGAAATAAAAAACCACGAGGTTTAAGACTGCTAATCTAAATCCACTATATGAGATCAAGTTACACAGATTTACTTAACCCTTAAAGACTTGCTCTCTAGTATCTATAACTTGATCTAGTCCGCGACACAACAACCTCCGATTGCTCAAGTGAATACACTTCAATCTTATTGAAGAGATGAAGGTCTTTAAACCAAGATTCAAATATCAAATCCTTGAACAAAAGATTGGGAATGATGTGGCACATTAGGTTTTCTCTTTAAGAAACACTCTAAAGAATATGCGATCTCTTAATGATCTCCTAGTTGAACTCCACCCCCCAAAGGATTTTAATGAGGTATATATAGGTAAAAAGCCTGAAGAGTTTTGGTTTTGGAAGAGTCTTAAATTGAATTTACATGAAAAAATCTCGACATAACTAGTATGACTACTTGAGCTAACTAACCCACCTTTTAAGTGTCTCACAAGCTAAAGCGGTCCTTAACACCTAAGCACTTCAAGCCAATTGAGTTGTCTTGTCTTCTTCAAAAATTTAATTTTAAATCTTTTTAAGTTCAAAACAAAACTGATTATCTTTATAGCTTTTAAGAACCCAACTTGCCACAAGTCAAACCTTTTTAGACATACCCGTGACTTCCCGATTGGCAAACAAATCTTCAATGGAGGGAATGTCACTATCTAAAGAGACTTCTATGGCCAAACATTAAAAGGAACAAAATTGCCAACAAACAATCAAGACTCAATGTCCTAACATATCTTATATTCTAGATAGGATTAACACACTAGAAGATCTTTTAGAATCAAAGAAAGTAATATTCCAAACATGACCAATCTTTAGATCTTGTTTAGATTAGTATAACATAGGCATAAGTGTCAAAGTTGTGTTTGATTAGTGCTAGGTTCCTTTCTCTTCTACGAGATATGATAATTCTCATTACCTAACAAAATAGATAATGGAGTCACACTATAAAGATTATTAACTAATGACTAATGATCTTGTTCATATAAACAAATTATCCAATTTAATAAAAACCTATTTATCATAAAATAATATTAATAGAAAAAAAACCATTTAATAATTTAGTTTACATAAGCTTGAAACCGAAATCAAATTCTTCCTAGACTCAAGAACATAAAGACTATTGTAATTTTAAAAGACAACTATCATCTAAGATAAGGGTAACATTTCCCATGCATGCACAACAATCCTTGCTTCAGAAGCTAATGTCAAGTACATGTCTCTATCATTAAGGTTTTTCCTCAATTGAAACCCATGTAAAGAATTATAGACATGGTCAATGGCCCCAAAATCTATCCACTAAGAATTAATGGAATTCACCACTAAATATGATTCAATTAAAAGTGAATGATGCATACTTGAATGTCGTTTTAGGAAAACTAAGTGCTCCTTTTTCATGTGGCCTTTTTTTCCATAAAGGAAGCACTTACCTTGTCCTTTGCTCTTATTTTCCTTCCCCCTTGAACTTTCCCTTCTGCTTAGTGGACTCTATAATGTTATTTTCTTCTTACTAGAAGAACTTGAAGAACCCTTTACTATTACATGAATGTCCCTTTGGTCTTTGAGAATTCCCTCAATCTTTTAGAGTTTTTTCATTAGTTTAGTTAAGCTCATCACCATCTTATTCATACAATAGTTTAGCTTAAACTACTTGAAAGAATCAGACAAGGTCTCTAGAACCAAGTCAACCTAGGTTTCCCCATTGATCTCAACTCCATGGATCTCTATCTCATTAAAAAGTCTAATCATATGAATCATATTATTTCTAATGGCAGTTTCTTTTGATATCTTAACATTCATAATAGTCTTAAGGGTAGTTTGTTTAGTTGACCTATCCTTACCACTAAATATCTCATGGAGACTGGTAAGAATATTAGAATTGTTGGCATAAACACATGTTAATGTTGTAACATGTTATCCAAAGACCAAAGTATGATATACTTGGTTTTCTGATCCACCTTTTGGGGACTATAATATGTATTAGTCTCCTCCTGAGTGGAATGTTCATTAGGCGGAGATGGAGCTAATTCCTAAGTTACACACTTTAGCTTCTTTGAAGTGAGTATTATGTCCATCCTTTTTCAATCTACATAGTTTGGTCCGGTCAATTTATTAATAATAAATTATTACTATTCAAAAAGTACATAATTTGGATGATAAATACGAGATATGTTACATCTTTTTTATAATAATCATGTCCTTTTTACTCAATTGGCATGTTGGTACTCTTGATATGTTACTAATAAATCTTTTGAATTGTGAGGTGATTTTTAAGGATAAATTAAACTAAAGTTAATAAGAGTACATGAAGTAGCATTTTTGTGGAAAAAAAAAATGAGGATGTTTGAAAAATGAGCCATTCACAGGAAGATGAATTGTTGGAGTGGAAATTGTCTTGATAAGAATGCATATATTTAAGTGATTTTGGCATGCAATTTTCACATGAAAGAAGCCAAGTTTACATAGCCATGTGAACTAGATCAACAAGGGTTCATTTATAAAGAGCTTTATGGTTGAATTTGTCATGTTATATGAAATTTGCATTGCCATGCCAAATACAAAATCAAGTATGAGTTCAAACAAGTCATTTTTGCATGAGAGAAGAGGTGATCTCACATGGTCTTATGTTTTTAATGAAATTTTTCACATTGAGAAGGCCAAGTTCACATGCCCATGCCAACATGACCAAAAAGGTGCATGATGTAAATTTTTGGAAGCTATTTGGCATAGTTCTTATCAATTTCGCATATGATTACTACCCAAAAAGTGCTATTTTGCGCCTTTAATTCATTACGTTTTAAGCACTTTTGTGTAGTAGTTCTCCATTTTTATTCCAATTGGTATGTTAAGGACCTAGCAATGACTTCTAATCATATTTGTGGCTAGTTTTAGTGTTTTGACAGTTTTTTGGATCATTAAGACAAGCCAAGTAAAGGAGAGAAGCAAAGAGGAAAAATAGAGGAAAGAAGCAGTTTTTGTAGTCGTGCACTGTCACTTTGGGAGGCTCTATTTTGTTCATCGTGAAAAATCACCTTTCAAGAATCCCATATTCAGAACCGTCTTGGAATTGCTGACAAATCAAGTAGCTATAGTGGTATATTGTCATTCGTATAAGGAGCTCAAAATGGCAAATTTCGCACCAGGCCTTGTAAGTGTGAATTTCGCACCTTGTATTGTTCATGCGACTTTGGTGCGAAATCTCCTCTGTTCTGCCGACTCCACATGAGATCTTTTCTTTTATATTTTTTTTTATGTAAATTCCTTTCTTATCCTTGTAATTAGCCAATCAGAGGCTTTGCTTTGTAAAGACTATAAGAGGGGTGGAAATCATCTCTCGGAAAAACTATTGTATATTTTACACTTAGTGAAATTTTCCTCTGGAAAAAAATACAGAGTTCTCTTTGCTTTCCTTTTCTCTCTTCTATTTTCTTTTTCTTGGAAGTCAAACAACCTCTGAGGATGTTTTCCCAGAGGATGAGAGGCTAAACCTTTGGTTTCTTGGAGTGAAGAAAGCTAGGTGAAAAGTCCAAATGCAAAAATGGAAAACTCTCGTGCATTAAATATAGGTAGTTGGAGTTCATAAATGGATTTTAAATCTAAAGTTTTTCTTTAAATCCCTTAGAATCACTTTGAATGGCCAATACATGATAAGTTTTTAGGTCTCTGTGGATACTTATTGCTAGATCCACATAAGACCATTAGTTATCATGTACGAGCCATTGGAAAGTGGCTCAAGGTGAAGACCCATAGTGTCTAAAGCCATTAATGGAACTTGACTACCATTTCTATTGACTTTTTATGGATTAAATCTTCATTGTTAAACCTATACCGGTTCGGGAAACAACCATCCTTTATGTTGTTGTCTTCAATACGAGGAGAAAAATCCGAAATTTTCCACTTTGCATCCTGAACTTGATCCTAGCAACCTTTAGCTCCGGGAGACTTTATTTCTTCCATTTTTACCTAGTTCTATGTTAGTTTAGTTCCAAACACCACTTTCAAAACAAATTTTATTTTCTTTTAAACTTTAAGTTTTTTACAAAGGAAATCATCAGATTCAATTTCTAATCTTGAGTCTATCACTGGTAGAGTGAAAACCCATCCCAGAGTTCGACCCTAGAGCTGCTATACTATAGTAGCTTTGCTACGCTAGTATAAGGTCATAGGATTTATAAATATTTTTTATTAAAATACCCAACTGGGCACGAATCAGCATACCCATGCGAAACAAGAGGTTCTTATGCTAGATTTGATTATAACTCAAATTGTAATCTTTGATTTTAAATGAAAGTTCTAAATGTTCTTTAAGATGTTGTCATGTATCCTTTTGACCATGGAGTTATAAATAGGAGTTAGAGATTTTCATTTATGACTTTTGGATCTTTTAATCAATTCTAGTTGTTTTGTATTGAAGATTTTCTCATCAAATACAACTTGTTTTTATTTTCTCACTAGCTAAACACGCATTGGGAGGTCAAATCTCCAAATGGTTAAATCTCATTTTTCTCAAAGAAATGAGGATCTAGAAACGAGATTTATTGTGATTTAGGGAATTGAAGCTTGAATTGCCAAGGTATTTTAATCCAATTGATTGATTAATTGAATTTTGAGGATTTTTTTTTCTTGAAATTATCTTAGATGACTATTAAATGCGTGCAAACTAGGTAGAATCATTAAATTTTTAAATCTTGAATTAATGAGATTGAATAGTTACATTATATGAATAAGTGGAAAATGATTTTAAATGAATTGAATTGATCTTTTGGATTAAATTACCTAATTAGAAGAGAAATTAGATCTAGACTAAAAGCTAAATAAAAAATCCGTTTAGATGATTATGTATGTTTTTAATCTAATGAGATTAATCAAACAAAAGAAATAATGTTCCAAAGATTTTCACAATCCAGTGTCAAATCCTAAGAAAGAGAGCATTATAAAATCTAAAGTTTAGGATCAAAGTCAATATGTGATCTAATCTTAAGACCAATATTACATCCAAAACTTAAAATTTTCCTTTTTAAAACAAATTCCTAAAACCATTAAGTGAATGAAATTAAGTACAAGTTAAAAGTTTGGTTTTTTTAACCCTTCTTACTCTTTGTTACTTTGTTTTAGGAAAATATAACGATAGGGAAAACTAGGATAACTAATGATCATGAGTTACACAAAATCACTAATATCTGGTAATAATATATCATATCATTCCCTAAGACAACTTACAAGGATAGGTGTTGCTTAATTTTGATTTCAATTTTATTTAATCAAAAGTCTATATTCATCTTTTTAGATTTAACCCTTAGACTCATTAGTAGTAGGATCAAATTATAGTAACTAGTTATCAAGGTCTTCCCATGAACCACTAGTATCTTGATAAGAATCCTTTGTAATTTATATAAGGTAATCGCACATAGAGCATTTATTCCTATCAATTAAATCTTGAAAGCATAAAGAAAACCATAACTTTACCATGCTTTTGCTACTCTTCTTTAGATTTTTCACCTTCATGTTAGCATCTCTAAATCAATCAAGCTAGCCAAACATTGTAGATGATTTCTCCTTGTAAACTATGTTTGGTCACCAAGAAAATAAAATAGAAAGATGGAAAATAAAATAAAATCTAAAACCTAATTGAAGAAATTCAAGAAGAGAGATCAATTTTCTTTTCTTTATTTCTACTTTCCAAATCAAGAACTACCTAAAAAACGTAAAAATTGAGTTTTTATAGTTTCAAGAAAAACTCAACATGTGGCATGTTCCTATTGACCACTTATTTTACAACTAATTACCTAAAAATAACTAAAAATAATAATAAAATCATGATTTCCAATTATGTGAGGCCCACTTAGGGTGGTATAGTGCCTAAGATAAAATTCTCAAGGCAGAGAAGATGAAACATCAAAGTGGCAGTGCATGATTTCAAAATGGGGGTCATTTCAAGATCATAAGTTGAATTTTGAAATGGTCATTCAACTCTATCTAATTTTCTTCAAATGGTCATAACTTCTTCGTTTCAATTTAATTTATATACCATTTGAAGTAGTAGAATCCAGACTTCTTGTGCTTTGAAACGGTATGTAGATTCTCAAAAATTGACCTTGGGATATCCTCCATATTTTACCCAAATTCAAGGTATATGCTACCGCCAGATTTTGAGTTCCAAATTTCCATGTGAACTTGATTGCATTTGCTTCAAACCTCCTTCATTATGGTTGCTTGCTCTCTATCTCACTTTATAATATCTGTTTCTAGTATTTCATGCCTATGACTTGCTTATCATGCCCTTGCTTGGACTTTTCATGGTTCATAAGTTCCGAGTCTCTCAATAATGCATGCTTAACCCCTTCTACTTCCTTGTTTGATAATGACTTTTGCACTTATCATTTTTTTTTCATCTCTTAAACTTGGAATTAAGCTCAAAATAGAAATTAGATCCATAACTAAGATCTTAGCATTAATTTGAGTTATGTTAGGTTATTTGACTTTTTTATAATGCATAAGTCATATTGTAAATGTGTTATTGGAGCATGCATTTTAGCTCCAATCAACTAATGATGAGGTCTTCAGTGGTTTTAACTTGTGCTTGAGACCGGATGATTCTATATTTCCTATGGATTAAGTTATTGTTGATTAATGCAAATGACAATAGATATTCTCAAGATAGGCATGATGATATCTTATGGTTTTGAGGCAATGTGTCTTCTTAGGTGATCATAAGAATATGTGACTAGGAAATCTATGGTCGTAGTAATTCCTTAATTGGAATTTGACATATGCTCTTAAAGAGATGGACTATGTTAGTTGATGATATAATAGGAAAATATGAGACTTAAGGATTAGAGAGATAATCTTGAGAGGTTGATAACACCTACCTCATTAGATTATGGATACTAATTCATGGTTAGTCTACATATAATTGGATAGTAGTTCAAGGACCTAAGTTTAATATCTCATTTCAATATCTTAAAATATTGGAGTGTAATCGACTCTTTGTACTGGGATATTAAGTCAACTTCATAATTTGATTTTGAGGAAGTCAATATTTTCTTATAAGTCTCGGTAGTTTCCACTCAAACTCATATTTCTTGGTGATACATTTATTGAAGAATATTTAGGTTCTTTATTTATATGTGTGCAAAGGAATTTTTTAGTTTAAACATAAGATTGCACAAGAACTTATGAATGATCTTTGTGGATTAGGCTAATTAATTAATTGGAGCCTAATATGGCTAATTAATTAATTGGGATCTACTAGATTAAGTGACCAAAATCAAAGATGGACTCAAATCACTTAAAGGAAGGTGATATAAACCCTCTTAAGGGTACAAGGTTTCATAATTTTTTCCATTCAATCTTCCAGAGAAGAGAACTGTTCCTTCCATTCCCTTTAAAGAGGATTCCACCTCCTTAGGTGCCAAGATCCAAGAAAAAGAGCCTTTGGGTAGAAGATCTATTGTTCTTCGAGATCCATAACATCTCTTCATCAATTGGAATCTATTTGGAAATATTCATATCACAAGTATCATCACTCATCTCTGAATCTAAAGTTTTTAAATGTTTTTTTACTTCTATTGCATGGATCTAAAGAAACCTATGATAGATCTTGCATGCACCTATGATCTAATGATTTTCTCAACAGTACCACCATGATAATCAATAAGTAGAAAGAAAAATTCAAAGGTAAGAATGAGAAAATTTTTGGTAAAGCTTTATTAACTTATTGTGTTGATTATATGAGTATAAATACAAGAATTACAACAACTAATATTATGGAGTGAAAAATAATTCGAAGTTAATGACTTTATTGAAGAGAATTTCTCTATGATTGTGGAAAGAAGAGTAAATGTTGGTAGTCATTCTAGAGAATAACTTTATGATTCTATAGGATTGAATTACATGAGTCAATACTTTACATTCTATCAAATGTGTTTCCTTAACACAAAATATGTCTTGTATTAAATCCTAGCTTCTATCTCTGACATCGTGCAAGTATAAATGAATGTGGTTGGCATGTTATGCAAATATTTTTTCAATTTAAGGCAACCACATTAAAATTGTTCTTGTCATGGCGAAGATAACTACTTGATAAGATGAGTTATTAAGGTGATCTATAG
Organism: Vitis riparia; assembly: GCF_004353265.1. NCBI lineage: Eukaryota > Viridiplantae > Streptophyta > Magnoliopsida > Vitales > Vitaceae > Vitis > Vitis riparia. The sequence continues at coordinate 10,532,243 of NC_048444.1, forward strand.
ATTGAAGAAGACAAATTAAGGGCCCGTTTGGCGGTATTTTTTAAAATTTGTTTTTAAAATAGAGAGCAAAAAACAATTTTTTAGAATTTTTTTAAAAATTAGAGTGTCTAGCAAGATGTTTTAAAAAAAAAATCATTTTTAAAAACAAAAAAAAACAAGAAGCTTATTTGAATGAAAGAATTTGTATTGTTTTTAAAGACAATGTATCACTTTTATTTTATAAAATTAATTTATAATAATATGAAATCAAATTCAAGTTAAGTCTTATTAAAAAATAAAAATTAAATTTACAATTATATATGAGTTAAAGATAAATAATTTTATTTAATTATGAAACAATTTTTTTTTATTGTAGTGAAATAAAATTTCTATAAGATAAAAATGATTTTAAAATTTATTTTTAATACAAGTCAAATAAGCACTTTAATTTTTATTTTTTTTTTATCTTTTGTTTGATCATGATTTCTTATGCTTTTTTTAGAAAAATTTTTTAAGTTAAAGAATCAAAATAAATTTTTTAATGTTTTATAAAATTAAGGATATTTGGTAAGTTATTTTTATAAAAGGATTTTAAAAATAAAAAGCAAGAAGACTTGTTTGGATAAATTGTTTTTTTTTTTAAATTGTTTTGATTTTGTAAAAACATTTTAAATTCAATTTATATAATATTAATTAATTAAATATAATTGATGCCTTATTGAAAGTGAAAATAACTTTGTAATTATAAATAAATTAAAAATATATATAGTTTTTAGTAAAAACATAAATAATAATATTATTATAAAATCATAAATTATATTTTTAATAGAAAATATACTATTTTATTAGAAAAATGATATTTTATTATATTCATAAATTTATGGTATTAATGAGTTTATTATTTAATTTTTTAATAATTTTTAAAAATTAATAGACATATTAAAAAAATTCAACGCATTAAGTCTTGTTTAATTTGGAATTAATTTGCCCAACGAAAAAAAATAATAGTTCTATGTAGAAGATAAATAATAGTGTATATGTTTTTTGTTGTTTTTAAAAACTGGTGAAAACAACTTTTACTTATTCTCTGTAGTATATGTGTTTTTTTTCATTATTTTTAAAAACTATTGAAAATAACTTTTACTTATTCTCTAGAAGTTGTTCTATATTTCACTTTGTTTTAAAAACTGGGAATAGATAGCAATAACCAAATAGTGTTATGAGTTTAAAAACATAAAACAATTTTTAAAAACTCCGTCAAACAAATTCTAAAAATTAAAATAAAAATATAAAACAGTTTTTAAAAATTCCGCCAAACAGGCTCTGAAATTTGAAATACTGGAATTAGAGGTTGGCATTCCATTTGTGGATAGCCTTTCTAGCTATACTTGTACCAACATTGACACATGATGATGGGGACTCTTTTCCTTGTTCTGAACTGTGAAATTATGCTTAAGCCTTCAGTTGAATTTTCAAAAGTCTTATATATCTACGAATTCCACAAATAAAATATAAGCATAACTAGAAAAGGAAAAAAGACACTTTGCTTCATACTATATACTGAATTGGATAAGGTCAATTTATAGCAAGTCAATAAGCCGAGAGGTTCCTAAGCCATTTTGAAAAGAACTTCGCCATTTTGGATTGGTCATAAAGCCTATAAAGCCCCAGTCCAACATAAAATTTAAGGGAGAAAAATGGAAAGCAAAGTACAGTATCCTTAGGACTCGCAATGTACAAAAGAACAAGAAAGAAGGAAAAAGAGGTATTGTTCTTTCCAGTGAAATTAACTTAATTACTTCTACTCCGGTGAACTATCTTGACTAACAGTTTGTTATTGGAATTCTGCATTATACTTATTTAAAAAGTAAGGTGACGCTATCCACTTAAGTATCTGCAATATTGAAAAATACTAATTGCGCTGCTTCTTCCATATTCTTATTTTCTCTCCAACTTCAATTGAGCTAAAAGAGCTTCAAGGATATTCACTTAATTTGAGTCCTTCTCATACTCTTCTTTGCTCATTATGATTCTATCAATTATTAATTTGAGTCCAATCAAATATCTATAGTGATCATTTAAGATATTTTGATTCTTCATGGTAGAGAGGATTCTAATCGTCTTGATAATTAGGAGGAGATGGCCACCTGAGAAAAACCAACTTCAGAGACTTCAATGCCTCGACTCTTCTAAGAGATTTTGTCATGGGGCGTAGATGACAAGAAGCAGGTCCACAACACGTTTTAAATATCCAGACAACCTGAAATCTGCATATGATGGGGATTTACAATTTTCTTACCCAGAATGTAGCAAAAGCTAGCACAAAAATATTGAGCAATGCGGTCAAAATGCCCACCAAACTTTAAGCCATGGACTTCGCTCGCCTGTGACCAAGTTGTAGAGTACCTTAATTAAAACCACTGCATACATTTTGTTAGACCGACAGATCATTGATCCTAATTCATTTTAAATGCTTCCATTATCTGAAGTTTTGAGTCCCTCAAAGCTTAAATGACTGCAGGAACTAATTAACCTTACTGGGTCATGGGCTTCTATCATTTTTTTTTTCCAATATAAAAATTACTTTGATAGCGTTTTTGACATAAAATAAAAATAAATAAATAAAAAGAGAAAAAAGAATCCGTTTTGAAAGAATCGCCGATGATCAGGAACCGCTACAACTAATCTTCTTTGGGCGAACAAGGATTTATAGTGTCCTCAAACTCATTATATATAGTATGCGTATGTCAAAGCAACATACACAATTTTCATCCACTCATCTTAGGATTAAAATTTCCATATAAATCGGCAAGATAGATATAAATTTTCGTCGGAAATTTCGATAACTCGATTTTTCTGTTTTTATGGTCATATCGCATCGGTCAACGCGGGCTGCCTCAGTAAAACATCAAGCTATTGAGGGGATTTGAAGGACAAAAGGTTGGGTGAAATCTGCACCAACCACTAGAGCAGGTTGCTCTTCGATAAAAGTTATGCACCAAATTGTATATATAAGAACACTAAAAATTATTTTATTAAATAAATTAATTTTAATTATTTTATTTTTGCATTTGATTTAATTTATTACCCAAAATATAAAAACATATTTTTTTTATCTTTTTTTATATAATGATCTATATATTTATCAAATATAACAAATATATAAATATTAAAAAATTATATATATATATATATATATATAAATGAATACATTTAAATTAAAATTGATCCTAATTTTAATATTAAATATATTTTAAAATTAAATATATTATCATATTATTGTTGTAAAATAATATTGCGCAACTTAATAATAAAAATATTATATTTAAAAAAAATTTAAATATCTATTTTTACTTATTATATAATTTTTTTTTTAGAGTTTTTTTATTGAGTCTAGTTTAAAAAAAAAAACCTTTAGTGATCAATACATTTAAATTAAAATAAATCATAATTTTAATATTACATATATTTTAAAATTAAACATGTTATTATATTATTGTTGTAAAATAATATTATGCATTTTAATAATAAATATACACTTATAAAATTCATTTTTTTTATCGACGCATATAATATTATTATCAAATATAATAAATTATATCATACATATATCAAATTTTTTAGCAAAACAAATTTGAAATGTCTATCATACTTCTAATTACATTTAAATGAGGTTTTTTCCTCACTTTTCCATGGGTTTTAATAAATTTTAGGTCTACTTATATTTTTTTCCAAAACATTTATAGATAAATCTCCAATATATCCGTAAAATCAAAGTACCGATATATCCGTAATTACTGATATTTTTATATTTGCTTCTATCTACAAGGAAACTAATCGGATAGATATTAGCCATTATTCAAAAACTGAGAACTCTGGAAATCAATTTGGGTCTATGAGTATAATTTTGTTCATAAGATTGTTTCACAAGTCATAAAGAATAATTGAAAATTTTCCTCAATCAAATTGTTTTTCAGAGTTAACCCAGAGAAAAGTCACAATATTGCCAGGCAATTACTGCACCCAAATTCTTTGAGTGTTCAAATTTTCATCTAGAAGTGAAGGGTGTTCTTCATTGAAAAGGCATGGGACTTCTGAACAGCTGTAGAAGGGCATGGATCAATCAATTTTTAGTGCCGCAGAGAAAATAATTGAAGTAGCTTAATCTATGGAACTCTTAACAGAGCAAGTTGTGCATCCGCCACAAGAAACAGCCCCTAAAATCAGCCATGTATTACTGCAACTTTAGTAAAAGGCTATTGTTTTCCAGTTTAGTTAAAAGAAGCCTTATTTTCATAACAAGCTATTTAACAATACAGAGAGAAAGCGAGAGAGCTATGTCCATGAGGACAATGATCATGGCACGGCATATATAGACTTACCTCATCAGAACTCCTACTTAGTGGCAAATAAAGAGCAATGTCCATGGGGATTATGATCAAAGCACAACATATATATTTATACCATCAGGACACCAACTTAACTGTAAATAAAATCCAACTTAGCAGTTGGGAAATGGAACACCACAGGTACTAGCAACTCGCCTGGCGTTGGCTGAGTTAACATACTGATTGAGATTCGGGTCCCTGACGTACCCACATAGGCATGGCCTCTGCTCCCTCAGCTTACTGCAGCACATGCTTGATGGGGGTGCTGATGAGGTGATTGCAGCAAAGCAAGAGCTCAGCTCCAGAGGGCTGCATGTCACTGCCTTTGTCAGGTGCGCTTCACTCAGGAGCACCACCATTATCACACATAATGCAGCATAAGGTATCTTCATCTTGAACCACACAACACTACTCTCACAGAGACAAGATTTTTAGTGATGAACTTGGCCAAGGTTGCCTGCCGAATTTAAAGATGAGGTGACTGAAGAGATGAGAATAATAAATTGTTAGGTGTATAAAATGTAAATGCACGGGTCCTTCTTGTCATCTTCACAATTTTCAATTTGACGTACAGCACTAGAACTAACAGCTGTCTCCTCAGACAAATGCATCATCTTTGTCTTGCACATGGTCTAGGCCTTTGAATCTGGTATTTTACATTGCCCAATTGAGGAATTCATCACAAGAATCTCAATAGAGCTTTGGACAAGATTAATTACCTCTTTAAACATTTCAAGGTACAAACATAGGTGTGCCTGGCCGCTGGCCTTAAACTGAGTTCATTGTTGTCTATTAACCTTCACTCAATGGACAGTGCAGGGGCGACATTTGGCCCACCTTAGTCGATCAGGTCTACAAATAGTTGAGATATATAGGTTGTGCGACTGTAGTATGTGAAAATGAAGACAATGGAATCTTTTAGAAATCATTGGTAGATTTCAAATATTACATAGGCAAATTGACTTCTCTTGGGTCCCCCTCTAATGAATATCTCACCAATCTAACAGAAAGAGCGACTCATAAGCCTTTTGTCGATCGACTCATGGACAGTTGTATACGCAAATTAAGAGCCCACTTCTGCAGTATACCTATTTTTGTACTCAATATCTCACCATCTGGTTGTCCATGCTACTTGAAAAGAAACTAGGGCAAGGCCACATAGCCAAACGTAGGCTAAAGGGCGCTATGATCTATACTAATCCTACACTCATGGGAACCATCCTTGTTCACATTTTGGCATAGCGCAGGAAACTGATCCTAGCAAACGTGTTATTTTTTCATACGTAAACTAAGCTTCACCACGTGCCCCGGTCTAATGCGTGCAAGTATGCTATTGCATAAACATATTTGCTAGGAAGTATTGAATTGGGAGAAGACATCTTGGTACAGTTAGGTGGCTTAAGTTAGTTCATAGCCAACCCTAGATCAAATCAAGTTGATTGGTTTTGATTAAATTACGGCCAATTATAACCAATTTAGTTATTGAATAAGAAGACAATGAGAGAGATGAGTAGTATTAGCGTTAAAAAAAAAAACAAATAAAAAAGGGAAACTTATTATGGTTCAATTTGATTCCGACAGAAAAAAGTAGCACCCGAGATCTAAATCCATAATTTGGCCAAAAATATTTGAAAATGAGAAGAAAAACATATTAAATAGTTGGATCAGTATGGTGAACATTTTTCCCACCCACCAAGGTAACCATCCTTGATGAAAGTGTTTTGATGCAACTCTTTCTTAGGTAGTCAAGTGCAAGCAACCACATTGAAATGCAAATGGAAATGCCTTCTGTTGCTGATCAGAAACCAGATCCAGGAATAATTCAATCAGATTAATTAGGAAATATCTCATACAATTAGCATGTTGCTACAACATGAAAGGCGGATCATTTCACTGATGTGTTCAAGCCGAAGAGGTATATGGACCATGTTTATTGGATAATTCAGATTGATTTGCATGTGTTGTGCCCTACAGATTTCAAGTCATTTTAACATTGAAACTGTTCCTTTCCATTTCCCATGTCAGTTGAATGGGAAAATTCTCAAAGTTCCCATTTTCCTTCCCAAATATTGCTCTTCTTTTGACAACATTTTTCTGTTTGTATGTTATTTCTAATACACCTGCTGTGACTGCAATTTATGGGTTAGCCTCAGTGTCACAACAAATAATTAAATGTGATGTTCTCCCACCAACCACCGTTTGTTCCAACTCTGCCTTCCTTCTGTATTCTACATTAAATGTATCGAAACTTCAAGTTCACTCTTCTTACTCAATTCTTAAGATTATCTTGCTTGACAATGATGTGTAACTATTGAATAATGGACGTCCAAGTTCATGGCCATGTTCTTCAAAACCACAAGCCATAGAAGCCTGAGAAAAAATGAAAAAATGAACAAAGAATAAAGGGAAATTGAGTACTCTATTCGGTGCTCACAGTTTTCAAACCAACACGAAACTCTAAAAAAGAAAAAGGATTGTGATGTATGACATTACAGCTTACCTAATTTAAGGGAAATCTCATTTTCATTGCTACTAACCTAATTTAAAGGGATTGCCATAGGTCTTCATGTCATTTCGTAATATCATCATCAATGACAGGAGTTAATATATAATTGGGAGAATTGTGTTTTTAACCCAACTAGACTTGGTAATTGAGTTAAGGTCTTCCTTTCACTCATAATTAAACTCAAAACCCAATGAAAGAGTATAAATTGAGATAAACGATATTGCCTTTAAACAATCCCTAAAATACCCTTAACTATTAAATAAAAAAAACTAGTTCACCCTATCTTTCTCATTCTCTCTTTTTACTCTTTTATCCAAGTCTCATCTATTTATTAGTGGGATTAAGTTGAATCAATTCCCAATCATTTTTCTCCATTAAATTAAATATGAAAGATAAATGGTTAAAAATTATTATTGTCAAATGCATTTTTGAAGTAAATAACTTTTAAATACCTCATAAAATATTATTCTTTTTTTTTTTCAAACTTACATAATATATAATAAATATTTTTTAAATACCTTGAAGACTTACATAATATATAATAAATATTATTTTTTATTTCAAACTTATATTATTTCTTAGATATATTAAACAATTTTTAAACACCTCATAAAATATTAGTATTCTTTATTTGTTCTAACTTGCAAATTAGACATCAAATTTTTTTTTTTCAAACTTATATAATATATATAATAAATAATTTTTAAATACCTTAGCAATTTTTTTTTTTTTGTTTCTTACTTACAAAATAATAAATATGTTTTATATTTTTCTCATATATATTAAATAATTTTTAAATACTTCATAAAATATTATTATTATTATTATTATTATTATTATTATTATTATTTCTAACTTGCAAATTAGACACATGATGTTTATTATTTCTCATATTATTTTAGAAATAATGTAAACACTCACATGCATATATATATATATATAATATTAATCAAGAGGACAATATTTCTAGTAATGGGCATAATTAAAGTCTTCAAGATATTCAAAATTTTTCCATTCCAAAATTACCTAATTGCTTCTCACACTAATCCTAAATATTTTTAAATAAAGATTTAAATATTGAAAACTATTAAAATAAATATTTTCTTATTAAAGCAATTTTTTAAAAGTAATAAGATAAAAATCATGAAATCTTCAAACCTCTAATTACAATAAATATTTTTAATTTTAAAACTAATTTGATAATTTAAATTAATGATTTAAAAAAAATAAAAATGTTACGAAAATAATTTTTGTTTATTTTAATTCCATTTAAGTATAATTTTTAATCTCTATTGATAACAATGAAATTATGTTTATAAAAACAAAATAGTAAAAATATATATTTCATTTAGTTTACTTATAATGAACAATTCAAACATGATTGATTTTAATTTTATTTCATATGTATTAATTTTTGAAGGGAAGGTGTTAATGACATAGTTGGGTAAAAAAAATAAAAATAAAATAAAATCCTATTAATAATCGTCTTAATGTCAAATTCAAGTTGTTTAAAAATCGTATAAAACCTATTAGGAGTTTTGTACACCATTGTATACTTGACACATTTCTCTTATACAATTAGTGTAATACTCTTGTACAGTGACACAAATTTCATATCTTTCCTAAATTATGTGTCCATGCAGGTGCGTTAACTATGTTTTCAATGATTTGGTCGAAAAAAATGTGGATGACTTAGGGTAAAAAAATTTTCCCCGAATATCATTATTGGGGAAAATATTGAAATTTTCATGTGAAAGTTAAATAAAGTGCATGACATAGGTGTACGACCCTTGGGTGACAAGAAAAATAAAGGAGTTGTTCAAAATCAATTGAAATTTTTTGCAAAGGATGGTCTTGTACACTTAGTATATTTCCCTTGTATGTGTAATACTCTTGTACAATGACACAAATTTCATATCTCTTGTAAGTTATGTATCCATATAGTGTGTTTAATCATATTTCCAATGGTTTAGTTGAGAAAATGGTGGATGATTTATGATCAAAAAATTTTCCCCAAATATCATTACTAGGGAAATATTGGACATGTGTGTTTAATTATATTTCCAATGGTTTAGTTGAGAAAATGGTAGATGACTTAGGATCAAATTTTTTTCCCCAAATATCATTACTGAGGAAAGTATTGAAATTTCCAATGGTTTAATTGAGAAAATGATGGATGACTTAGGATCAAATTTTTTCCCCAAATATCATTATTGGGAAAGTTATTGGAATTTCCATATGAGAATTAAATAAAGTATATAACATATGTGTACAATTCGTGGATGATAAGAAAAATAAAAGAATGGTTTAGAATCGATTGAAATCTTTCATAAAGAGTAGTCTTATATACCCTTGTACCCTTAGTACATTTTCCTTGTACAGTTAGTGTAATACCATTGTACAATGACACAATAAATGAATAAATGAAATTTAATTCTTTTTATTAATTTCATATAAAAAATAGTACTAAACAAGGTTTTAATTTTTTTAATTAAATGTATTTTCAAAAAAAGACAATATAAAAATAAAAATAAAAAATAAAAAATAAAAACTAGAAAAATATTTTTAAACCAAACTCAAACATAATCTATATAATTTTTAACTACTTGTTTTCATCTCAAATGAGTAAATATACCTTTCAACCCTTTTATATAAGAAAAATTCAATCTCTACTAGGTATAGATATACACTTCTAAAATTCGGTCATATAAAAACATTTTAATTGAGTATCTAAAATAAAAACTATCCATCCCTCATTTTTCTTTCTTTTTCTTTTTCTTATTTTAATAAATTTTCAATTAATTCAAATCATTAAAAATATCCTTAGTAAACAAATTTGCAACATTTCATATAACTTATTATTAAAAGTCATGTTTAAAAAGTTATTAAAATAAGGAAGAAAGAAGATTAAAAAAAAATTAAACTTTTTATTTTATAATAGTAAAAAAAAAATTAAAATACTTTTTAATATAAAAGAGAAGAAAATAGTGAATATATTTATTTTAAATAATGTTTTAATCATTAAATTATTTACTTCTAAAATGTAAAATATAATTTTTATTTATTTAAATTAATATATTTTTTTAAAGTATTTTCCAAAATAGTATTTGAATCATTAGTATAATTTTTGTTTATTTATAATTTAAAAATATAAAATAATATTGATTTTTCAATTATTTATGAAAAAAATTTTAAAAATAATGAAAAATTTTAAAATTGTTAAATAAAAGAGAATTTGCTAGTAGTGGCATGTGAAAAGTGGTAGAATAAAGACAAAAATGAGTCAAAGAGTATTTTTGTCAATTACTATCTCATATCCTTGTAATCAATTATGGGTAGTTGGAGGACCTTACCTTAATTATCAAACCCAAGTGGGTTGAAAACACAATTCTCCCTATATAATTTTGATATATGACATATCCCCACATAGTAATGACAAGAGCTAATAATTTTGATATATGCCAGATTCCTACATGGTAATGATATGAGCTAATAATTTTGATATATCATAGTAATGACAGGAGCTAATAATTTTGATATATGACAGATTCCTACATGGTAATGATATGAGCTAATAATTTTGATATATCATAGTAATGACCGAAACTAATAATTTTGATATATAATTTTGCACTGCAGCCTCAAATGGATTGTCTAATTTCATGAACCAACTATGAAAAAACTTGTCATCTTGTAAAGAACTTATGACTCATATTTTTTATGCAACTCCTAATATACCAAACATGTATGAAGCAAGTGATATAGGTGTGGACAATGATGAAAATATTGGGATATATCGTATATCAAAAAAGGTGGATACGATATATAGGTAAGATATATTGTTTGACGAAAATATCGATAAATATAGGTAAATATCGACAAACAAAATATCAACCCTAAATAGAAAAATATCGCTAAAATTTCGGAGATGTATCAGTAAAAATAAATAAATTATTATAAATATGTTATTTTTAATTATTTTATAATTTATTTTGTATACTAATTAAATATAAAACAAATATAAAATCATAAAAAAAAAATTGTCAATATTTTTAAATAAAAATATTTTATTTCAAAATGTACCAATATTTTAAAATAAAAATCATAAATATATTTAAATCACATAATTAGTACATTTGCAATAATTTAGTTTTAAATTAATTTATCTATTTTATCTTGATATTCAAGAGTAATAATAGTATAGCATTGAATTTAAATTACTACATTTTTATAATTAATTAATATATTTTCAATAAAGGTAAGTAAATTAACTTAACGTAGTATAATATATTCGAATCACATAATTAGTATATTTGTAATATTTAACTTCATAATGAGTGTACACTTACAAAATTCACATTTCTTATCAACCAATGTTATATAATTATATTTAATATCGCAAATCATATCATATATATATCAATTTCTTCAACAAAACAACTTTAAAATGTCTATTATACTTCTAATTTCATTTTTAAGTGTTTTTTCTTACATTTTCATGAGTTTTAATCAATTTTTGATATATCGATATTTTGTGTCAAAATATCCATCGATATATCTCTGATATATCCGATATATCTGTAAAATCCAAGTACTGATATATTCATGATTACCAATGTTTTCATCATTGGGTGTGAATGCTTGAATAAGTAACAATACAATCAAGGATAGAAAAGTGGAACCAAAAACCATAATGTATAAATATATTAATGAAAACTTATTGTCTTACACAATTTTATGTTTATAAGGTCTTTATTTAAATATAATTAGAAAACCTCTTCGACCTAGAGTTAGTAAACTTATAGCAAGCACCAAAACCTAGACAAGTAACACTTAACACAAGTAAACATATGAAAAGAACCTAAAAATGCTCATAACTTTAGCATATCAATCTAAACCTAAATCATTGTCGAACTTTACATGAAATATGACTTCATAACTCTCAAAATTAGATTCTTTAACAATAGATGGGGTGTATCTAGACTAACAAATCTACTCATGCAATTCTAGCCAAATTTATGTTGTAAACTCTTGGAATTTGTGATCATAGAAAAAATAATATTAGATTGTCCACATGACATAGATAAGATGATCAATATCATTGTAGATGTTATTGTCCATAAAAAATGAAGTTAGATATAAATGTTATAACAACGTAAAGTAGCCAAGCCCAACAGTCAATTGACAAGCAAAACTTATGGCTAGTCTAAGCTTAAGCAGGACATCAACTTCTTTCCATCTCTATAATTTTTAAGTTCCCCAAGGACCCCTAGTTTTTTTGGTTTAATGTTAATGGAATCTATAAAATTTTCATTACTAATTTTCTAAACATCAGGCAAACTCTAGCAGGCTAAATCTATCACAACATAAATCCCAAAGTTTTTCTTAAAACATCACTAACTTGTCAAAGACCTTCTTAGTCATCTCTATGAACTAGTTGTTCAAAGAAAATAGGAAACACCCCATTTCTACTATAAGAATTAGGGTATTTTAACCCACTCGAAATTATAAAACTAAAAAATATGGAACACTATTTACATAATAAGATAAAGAGATTGCTTATAATATAATTTTTCTTCCATTTGAATGTTTTTACCATATAACTTTTTAAGAAGTTAAATAGCTTCCTTGGAATTGTAACCCTCATTTGCATCTAATAAAAATAAACAATCAAGGTATACTACTCCTATGGCATAAAGAAGTAATAGTATATCTTTGTTTAATTTTTCCCCATATTGAGCTTCAAGGTGTTGAATCCTTGTTTTTGATACTCCAAAGCAAGCTTGGAAGCTTCAAATGGGGAAACCTTTGGAATTTGCACATCCTTGTTAATTAAAATAGGACATTGGGACATATAATGTACATAAGTTAAGAAAATATGTCATGAAACCTTATTTTTCTTTTAGTGACTCTTCTTAATCATTATGCTATGTGTCTATGTTGAAATAAAACTTTATGGATCTTAAGGTCTTAGGATATTCTATGAATCCTGCTTCCTTTGCCCAAAGGTCTCTTAGGTGAAGCAAAACCATTCATCTTCTGATGTGGCACCATTTTGGAACATGTTTTTTTAATTTGGAAAAAGCAAAGATTTGGGAGAGGTGTGCCCTCTTATCTTTCTCAACATAGTGATTTCTTTTGCAATGAGGTTGTACTTGAATGTCATTTCTCTCTTCAATCAAGTATTTAGTTTCTTCGTTTTCCTATTTCATTTCCTTTTTTTTTCCTTTATCTCACATAGTGTGATCGTGTTTAAGGATCACAATATCTTAATATGATGCTCCAAGGAATTATTTAACATTCTCGAAGGAGTTGCCCTTCAATTAGGGGCATTTTCATGAGGTGTCATGCAATGAAGGTGTGTTCTTCTTTATGGTGTACTTCATAACTGACTTCTATCTTCCATTGTCAATGTTCAATATTGCAACCTAGGAGAGATCTTATTTTTGTATCATATCAAACTATACAAGAATTTCAATTAACATTTTGCCCCCAACTCTAGGACAATGTGATATCCTTTGATATCCCACATTTTAACAATGGTTGGGAGAAAAAAGGGATTTGTACTCATTTCCAAACAATGGAAAGGCTTAAGTCAAGGTAGGGACCAATTTAAAACAAGAAATGATGACATTTACATACTTATTTAGTCAATGTTATAACTAGTAGTGTCTTTGTGAATAAATCTATTGAATTATTATTTGAACTAAGTTTGACCAATTTTTATGAGCACCATGAATGTAAAAAACCTTGATATATGACTAGCTATGTTAACTTTAATTTACCACTTTTTTTATTTGAGCAATATTATACTCAAATAATATTGTTGGACTATCTTTAATTGAGGATAATCCACGTGATTTTAAAACATGTTGAACTATAGTCTAAATATATATATATATATATATATATATATATATATATATATATATATATATATATATATATATATATATATTATTTCTTCTATATAGAAATGAAAATTTATATATTTAAAAATAGTTACAATATGATTTTAATTATATAATGATTTGAATTTTAAATACAGAAAAAATAAACTAATAATATTATAAACTTACCAACTTGCCAACTAATATACATGTGACAAATATAAGTCTATTAAGTTTTATCTCTATCAATTTGAGGCTATATGATATCATTCAGACACCCCCTCAAGTGAATCTGATTTATAATGATAGTGAGCTTGTTTTTTAGCATCTGAAAAATTTGAGTCCCAAAGCCCTTTGTAAAGATGTTTGTGGTTTGATCATTGGAAGAGACGTGTCTAGAAGTAAGATTACTTTGTAGGACCTTCTCTCAAACAAAGTGGAAATCAATTTCTATATGTTTCATTCTAGAGCGCATAATTGGATTTGCAGCAAAAAAAAATGTAGCTCCTAAATTATCACACCATAGAATAAGAGAAGAGTATTGAATAATACCAATTTCCTTAAGCAAGGATTGGGTCCATGAAAGTTCTACTATGACTAATGTGATAGTTATGCACTCCAACTTTGTAGTAGAACAAACTATGATCTCTTACTTGGTTGTTTGCTAAGAAATGATATTAGAACTGAAATAAATAGCATGATCACTCATGGATTTTCTATTATCATGGTTGTTTACCCAATTTGCATTAATATAGGAGGTAAAAGGCAAAGAGGATGTGCTATTGAATCGAAGTCCATGATAAATTGTACCCTTAAGGTATTGTAATATCTATTTCACCTATTTTTAGTGTAGTGTAGTTGAGTTGTGTATGAATTGGCAAGCTTTGTTGACCACAAAGGTGATATCTGGCATAATCAATGTTAAGTATTGTAATGCGCTGATAGTGCTACAATAAGTATAAGGGTCACTCTTAGGGTCACCATCATGAATGGAAAGTTGTTTACTAGCAATAATTAATGCTTAATAGTGGTTTAACACCTTTTTTTTTTTAACCAACAAGTCATGAATATACTTTGATTGAGTGAGATAAAGAGCATTACCATGAAAGAGGCTTGCAATATCAAAATAAAATTAAGATCTCCTAAATCTTTCAAGGCAAAATTCTTGTTGAGATATAAAATTAAGGATCGAATAAGAGACATGGTATCACCTGTGAGGAGGATTTCATCCACATAAACTAATAAAATTTGAGTATGTTAATTGTTTCAAAAAAGAAACAAGGAGGAATAAAAAATGAAAGGTTGAAAATCCCATTTGA
This sequence comes from Vitis riparia, assembly GCF_004353265.1. Lineage (NCBI taxonomy): Eukaryota > Viridiplantae > Streptophyta > Magnoliopsida > Vitales > Vitaceae > Vitis > Vitis riparia. Next base: position 10,547,325 of record NC_048444.1, read on the forward strand.
GAAAAGTGGCTCATAAACAATGGAACTAAGCCTTTGGAGCCTATTTAAGGCCATATAATGCCTTCTTTAATTTGCAAACATCATTAGGAAATTGAGGTGCACAAATTCAAGCAGTTGAGTCACATATACGTCTTCCATAAGAAGCCCATTCAAGAAGGAATTATGCTAATCTAATGGAAAAAAATGCCAATTATGAGAGAGTGAAAATGATAGAACAATTTGGATGGTGGTTACTTTAACTATTAGGATAGAGCCCTTAAAAATATGATCTAATGTAACAATAAATGGAATTCGTTAATATTTATATTATGATTCTGGTTCTCCTTTCACTATCCTATATTTATGCAATATCCATGTTAAGCATTCAAGTCCACATCACTTGCATTGTACAAGACTAGCTTAGGTGCATTAATCATTGCATGGAAGATCCAAGTCATGAGTTCCTTGATAGTTTGATGAGTTGTTTAAAGGTGGTTCATGGACTAAGCCAATTCATTTGAGACTATAGTGCACTACCTCCTAATTAGAGGGATGACTTGTCTTGGTCATCAAGATAGGTTTCTCATGATAAGTGAACTATTGTGTATAGTTATTGGTTTGACATAAAATTTGTCTAGTTTAATGGTTAAATAAAATATTTTGCAATAGAAAATAACGAAAAGAGTTTAAACCAGATTTATCATTGAAGCTTCTAGTTCTTAAACCAAAAATAAAAAGAACTAACTATTGTATAGAAGTTAGGTCATTCCTATAAGTAACTTTAGATTAACAATTCTCGAGGTAAGGGTTTTCGAGGTATGATTACTGGTTGGGAGCTTAAGGAATGATTTTGTAGACTAGAGAGAAAGGGAATCTAAAGACTAGAAATTAAAGTAAAGTAGACTTTTGTTAAGATTGAGATAATACATCCTATTAGGACATGTGATCATGAATTATGTGGTCGTAGTAATTCCTTAAGTGAAATTTGACATATGCTCTTTATGAACTTGAGTATGTCAATTGATCTCATAATGGGATGATCTATAACTCAATGATTGGAAAGGTAGTCTTGATGGGTTGATAAAACTACACTATTAGATTACATATACTAGTTCATAGGTAGTTTGCATGCAAGGAATAGTGGATCATGAACTTGAGTTTTGTCATATGGGTATTAGAGTGTAGTTGACTCTCTTTAGTGGAATGTTTAGCATATTTTAGAATTGGATTTTAAGAGAATTAGTATTTTACTGTGGGTCTCAATGTTCCTCTTTCGAGCATCAAGATAAAGTACTAAGGTTATTATAAGACCTCAAACACACTCAAATGGGCTCTTTAGAGCCATACAAGTGTTGAGTTTCAATTTCACAACCCCTTACAACTTGTTGCTAGTCCCTTAGCAAGATCAATCTGGTCCTCGTAAATCATGACATTAAGGTATATTAGCCCAAGTGAGGACCACTAGTTACCATAGGACTGTACTGGCTCACTTAGAATCAAAATTTGCAGTTGATTCAACATTCCATTATAATTATACTCTAGTATCCTATGTAAATAATAACGAGACACTGAGTGCTTGGGTTTGTGACTTGTTATCTATTGTATATAGTCTCCCTATGAACTGGTGTCTATAACTTAATAAGGTAAAAGTTATAGATCTTTCAAGACTACCTCTACTATCCTTGACTTCCAAATCTCCCTATGATATGATCAATTAACATATCCTAGCTCATAAAGGATTTATGTCAAATTCCACTTGAGGAACTACTATGACCATAGTTTACATGAACACACCTTCTTAGGATCACCCAATTAGGGGACACACTATCTAATTCCCATGAGATACCATAGTGTCTTTATTGAGAATACCTATTACTATTGGCTACCATCAACAATGACCTAACCCATAAAGAATATATGATCACTTTAGGATTTCACCCGTAGGTGAAAGTCACTATTAACTTTGGTACAAGCTCAACATTCTCTTAAGGTTGAGAGACAACACAACATAGTAGCTTAGTGAAGTCATAACTACCCAATAGCATTATATCATGATTCATCATATGTCCTATTTAATATGTAACCATACACACTAGACACTCACCATGGAAAACCTATCCAGATGACCCTGACCAATCATCCCTCTAATTAGGAGGTAGTGCATTATAGTTTCAAATGGGTTACCTAAGCCTAACAACTAACTGTGAACAAATCATTTACTTGCAAGGAACCCATGACTTCAATCTTCTATGCAACTCTTAAGGCACCCAAGTCATGTACAATGCAAGTGATGTGAGGTGTGTATGCTCAAATAACCAATTAATGCAAATGGGATAATAAAGAGAAACTAAGAAACATAAATAAATAAATTTATGAATGAATCTCAATTTTTTATATCATGTCATGCTTTCTAGGGATCAATCCCAACACTATCCACTATATACAGTCTCCCCAAGAACTAGTCCATAGTCTAACAAAGTGAAAGCTATAAGCCTTTCAAGACTATATCTACAATCATTGAGTTATAGATCCTCTGATTATGTGATCAAATGACATACTCTAACTTACTAAGAGCATATATCAAATTCCACAAAAGAAATTACTACAAGCCCACATATTTCATGATCACACATCCTTAAGATCATCAAAGAGGACACATTGTCTCATAGTCCATGAGATATCATGGTGTCTCTATTGAAAATACTTGTTGCTACCGGTTTTCATCAACAGTGACTCAATCCATAGGAAATATATGATTAGCTTACAATCCTACTTGTAAGTCAAAGCCACTACTAACTTCTACACAAACTCAATATTCTCTCAAGGTTGAGAGACTATACAGTATAACAGCTTGGTGAAATCATGACTACCCAATAGCCTTATGTCATGAGTCACTATAGGTCCTATCCAATGTGTAACCATACACACTAATACACTCATCATGCGAACCCCATCCCAACGACCAAGACTAGTCATCCTTCCAATTAGGAAGTAGTGTACTACAACCTCAAATAGATTGCCTAAGTTCATGAACTGATTGTGAACAAATCATCTACTTATAAGAAACCCATGACTTGGATCTTTCGTGTAACTCCTAATGCACCCAAGTCATATATAATGCAACAGATGTTAAGTCAAAATGCTTATAAAGCATAATGCACAAATTAAAGATTGATAAAAGTGAACCTAAAATATCATTAAATGAATAATGTATTCCAAAAATGTTACACCATGTCATGCTTTTAAGGGCTCTATCCTAATAGTTATTTAGGGGTTAACAATTATGATCAAATTGGTAGTAGCAAGAGGTTGCAAGATGGCCTAACTTTCCACAAACTTAGCATCATGTATAGTTACCATGACCCATTTCATTTCTTCCACTACTGCCACATCCCCTTCCTCTGGCACTAAATTAAAAATAGCTTTGTTGATTGCCTTGATATTTAGGTGTTGATTTTTGCATGTGCTTTGGGAATGTTGCAACTAGGTTGGCAAAAGACTAATTTATATCCAATGTTGTTGTTGTAGTTTGCTACTTCGAACGGAAGGCAAAGTTGGTGAGTAAAGTAGATAATTCAAATAAAGAGATTGATGCCATGTGCAAGCATTTAAGTCACAAAAGGGTTGTATTCAACTCTAAGTCTACTTAGGATGTGAAGTATTAGTCTTTGCTCATCCACAGGTTCTCTTGTTGCTATCAATTTATATGCTATATTTTTCATTTTGAGAAAATTATCATTAATCTCAAAGACCTTTTTCTCTATATTTTGGAGTTGAATTGAAGTTGCATGATATTTGATGATGTTTGAGAGACCAGTAAAGTTGTAAGGTGGTCCAAACTAGATGGGAGGTTTGATACCCAACCACATGACTTAAAATGGTTTCAAAAAGAGGGGATAATAACCAACACAAGAGGAACTGGTCTTGTTGTTCTCATGCAATATAATCAAGGTTAATACTTTATGTGAATTTACCTTGATTTTTTAGAGGACAAGGCAATGTCCTAAAAAGAAAATCATTGAGATTATGAACTTTGATGGCATACGATTTCCAAATAAGATAGTTACTAGATCAAGTTTGATGGGGATGGGGTGATTAAAGGTATTATGAAACAATGAGGATGTTGTAAAGGAGGAGATTAGTGATAACTCTATATTAGAAGACATTGGGTATCAATCAAAGATGGCTTTAATACCATGTATAGAAATGAAAAGCCTAGGAATGTTCAAAAGTCTCTCTTACTTTTAAAATCAATGAGAGTTTATGTAACTTTTATATACTTTTTACAATCTTACTTTAATCAGATAATAATTTGAATTTTAAATACAAAAAACAAACTAATAATATCCAAAACTTACCAACTTATCACCTAATATACATGTGATAAATATAAGTTTGTTAAGTTTTATCTTTATATCTCTAAATCATTTGAAGAGATAGCTATCATAGTTTTGTTTCATTGATCTTTATCATAAAAAAAAAAAAATTGCCATGAGTAAATACATATCTTATTAGGGACCTTACCTTGTGAAGATTAGAGAGATAATTGGCATTAGCATGCTTAAGCTATTGAAAATTTGATCCTGTCACATGAAATAAACCCATAGAATTTATTCTAAGAGGGTTGCAAATTATGTATATAACATCATTCCAATGTCTCCTAGTGAATTCAAAGTTGTATCTTACAATTGTAAATTAGCAAGGGATGTTATACCTAACCTAATATTATTTACAAGATACATAAGTATGACAATTGCACTAGATTAATTATTTGGTTTTTTTTTTTTTTTTTTTTGAATGAAAAGGATTTTTGGTTACTTTAAGTGAATAAACAACCATTAAGGAACATTATGGATGTGCTTTGTTTATATAGAAATGCTTCAAATTTTGTCTCAGTTTGATCAAGACATTTTAATATAAACAAAGAAATTGGAAACATTGAGCTGAGTGATGTCAACTTCACTATCTACATCATTAAAGTTCATTCCTATTTTGTTTTCTTTTACCTTTAATTAGGCTTGGAAAAATTAATTAAATCTTTGGGCATATAGCAAGTATGTACCAAGTAATTTTCATGCCATATATAATAACAATCATTTTCATGGTCCCTTCTTGTATAATTATTCTACAATTTTTCCTTTTTCTTTTATTTTTAATTACCTTTGGCAATAAGGTGTGTATTTTTTTCTTCTTTTCTTTTATTTCTTATTTTTCATGAGAATGATGACCATCAAGGTGTTAAGAGTTATTTTTACTATGACCTTGAACACATCCTTGATCAGGTTTATATTCCTAATCGATTTCATTCACTTCAATGAATGATATTGACATGGTCAAATGAGACTTATGATTACTTATTGAAATTTCATTATTCTCAAATGTATCTAATTTTAGCAAGATCTTAGGTGTTGTGTATCTTTGTCAAATTATGCAATATTACATAAAAATTATTGCATAGTTGCATACCTAATAATGTATATACACACATATTAGAGCTCGTTTGGCACTACTTCTAGTGGAAGTGTTTTTATTGAAAGTCTTTTTTTTTGTAACACTTCTATGAAAAATACTTTTATGATAATCTAAAAAAGTTATTCTAATAGTGTTTTTGATAATATATTGTATAAATACAAAAACGCTTTTAATAATACTAAATTACTAAAAATGGCATTTATTAAAAAAAAACATTGATCATAAACCAAAAACTTTTATTACAACAAATATATATAAACATTTATATTGTTAAAAAAAACTCAAAAATTTATGTTTATGAAAAGGAAGTGAAAGAAGAAGAGGAAATTGAGAAGGAACGGAGAGAGAAAGGAAAATAGAGGATAGTGGGAAAGGGTATTTTAGAAATATAAGAAAATTTTTGAAGTATTTTTTTTAAAAGAAACACCTCCCAAGTGCTTTTCTAAAAAACACTCTTAGTGTTTTTCTAAATTTTCAAAAGTGTTTTTCAAATATTGTCAAAAGTATTTTCAGGACTAGAAACACTTTTAAAAAACACTATCAAACAGGCTCTTACTAAGGTTTCTCATATATAATTCCATGCATTCCTAAAGTCCAAAACAATTATTTTATATGTTACATGAAAACTATTGGTATAGTCAAGGATGAAAATGTCAAGATATATCAGCGATATTTCATCGATATATCATGTATCGGTAACCTCTGACACAACACATGTAGGAGAAATATCGGAGCCACGATTTTCCATGAAATTAGCCATTTTTCACCGATATACCTACATTTTCACGATATTTCAGCAAGTGCATCAATATATCAATGCCACTTCATCCTCATTTCAATTTTTTTTCCTCGAAACTCCTATAATTTTATTTTGTTTTTTTTGCCCCCCAAAACTCCTATAATGGGCCCAAATAATGGCCCAACTCATACTCTTACACCAGTCCAACGCACTCTACACGCTTGGGAGCCTTCCACCACTCCAATGCTTAAATGCACCTTTTTGGTGTCATAAATTGTATTTGAACCCCTAACCTCATGCTCACAAACCCCCCACCACCATCACTAGCCAACCAACCATGCTTCACTTGATTAAATGTACATATGATATATATATATATATATATATATATATATATATAGCAATGAATATATTAACCATATATATATATAAACAAATATCATGAATTGTATTTGAACCCCTAACCCATGTTCACAACCCACCACCACCACCAATCGACCAACCATGCTTCACTTAATTAAATGTACATATTTTATATATATATTAATCAAAATAAAATGATTATAAATAAATTAATTTTGGTTATTGTGACTTTTATATAATAATGATTAAATACAAAATAAATATAAATTTTTGAATAAATTTATCAAAATTTTAAAATAAAAAATACTTATACAAATGATCACTATTTCTTTTATGTTATTAAATACATCCAAAATAGATAAATATGCATAAAAGTATGTTTTCAAGTTATCAACATTATTGTTTAATATCACAACTCTACATATATCATCATTTATTTTGTCATTTAACACAATTGAATTAAATGTATCATAATTTTAATATTAAATATATTTTAAAATTAGGCATATTATAATCAAATATCATAATATTATTATCGGATAATATTTGATGTAATTTAATAATGAATGTATACTTATAAAATTTATATTTTTTATCAACATATACAATATTATTATCAAATATGATAAATTATATCATACATCTATCAAATAATTCAACAAAATAACATTGAAATGTCTATTATATTTCTAATTACATTTTTATAAGATTTTTCTTGTATTTTCATAGATTTTGATGAATTTTAGGCTTACTAAAAAAATTTCCAAAATATCCGTCATTATATCTCCGATGTATCTATATAATTGAAGTACCGATATATCCGTAATTACCGATATTTTTATCCTTGGGTATAGTTGCATCATTAATAATATAAAACTATATAAATTTTATTTTGCATATAGTTATGAAGAAATAATGTGAACTTTTTGTTTTTGAGAACTAAACTATTGAAACTCTCAATTTGCTATAATATGAATTTAATTATGTCTTTTATACTCACTCATCTTTAATAGACAAAAAAAATGAATGAATTCTTCAACGGATTAGGTGGTGCAAATAGATTAAAAATCTGACATTTGAGTCCACCACCGAATCCCTCACATCAGTGATCATGTTCATATTAGATGAAACCATTGCAGCTATTGCATTAGTGTTAACCAAATTTGTCTTGATTTTTGGTTCCTCATTCCTCCTCCCATGTCTACATTGTGTTGTATAGTGCCTGGATTTTTCACAAACAAAGAAATTTCCCTTTTTATCAAATTTAAGGTTTTGGGACTTGGTCCACAAAATTGATATTAGATTTCTAATTCTACGGCATATTTTTGTCTTTATTGCTCGTTTGTTGTTCGTGTAACTTTTGGGCTTATATTCCTTCTACTAGATTAGTCATGGAAGCAAGTTCTTTGGCTTTCTCACCTTGTCTAGGTTTTTTGTTTTGTTTATTAATCCTACTATGGATTATCATATCCTCTAGAGATATTGGTTCTCACTTCTACTACATAATTTGCACTAAGAATTGTTATTTTCACAAGAATAATTAACTCACTATTAGGTTATTTCTTGTACAAATCATGACCTTTAATCATCTTTTTAAGTCACTTAGGGAACTTGGCAAATTAACGTTAAAGTACAACAAGAGATGCCTAATTGATAATAGAGGATAAAGGGAGAATTTTGAAAATTAGAAAAACTCAAAAACCTAAGGCTCATGTGTACTAGGGGTAGGATTGTGCATTGCACCAATGACAGAGATCAGTATTAAGACAAATAAGCAATCTGCACTTTAGAAAGTGCATATTTGGGTTGATAGAAACCAAAAAAAACAAACCCCCTACAATACCTCCCTTTGGATGGGAATACCCATTGACTTGGCCATAGGAATGGCTCACCCCCTAGGGTGCAGCACACCTATTGCCTTGCCTATGGGCATATTGCACCCCCTTAGGGGTGAGACATGCCTATTTCCACCCCTTTCTTGGATGTTTCCTCATCTACTTTTGAAGTCATTTGATCATTGGATGATGCTACCACTTGTCCTAGATTCTTAAGGTTTTCCAAGTATAAATGCTAACTTTTGAGGAGTCAAGTAAGGGGAATTTTTAAAACAGACTTTGGTAAAGGGGATAAGGTTGTAAGACTTGGAAGATCTATAAATGAAGAATTATTTCCAATAAGTCGTTCTTAGTTAGATTCTCTAACTAGGGTAAGGCCCATTTGATGTAAACTCTATAGGAAACAATGTTTAAGCTTTCTTTCCTCTTCAATGTATGTGTTCTATTCTATATTTGATCTCCATATCTACTAACCTTTATTTACTTAATTTATTAGTGTTGAATGTTTGTTAATACATTAAAAACCTAGGAATTATTCACTTAGATTTGTTGCTTTCTTGAAACATCTAATGATTAAGGTTCCTTCTCTTTGATTTTTTGTATTCTTAAAACATCAAATGCCTAATTGTATTATCCTTGATTTAATGAAAGATCCTAACAAAAAATTAGCATTTCAATGCGGCCAACCAAGGAAAACATTATGAGATGCAAATACGCCGTGAGATGAAAATTTCAATTCCAATCTCATGAAAATAGATTTTAAAATTTTGAGAGTGGATATTTTATCAAAATTCTTTTTGAAAATTACTCTCATGGAAATCTTAAATTTTTCATGTCGGTATTCTTCATATTATACTAGGTTTCCAATTATGAAATAAATATTTTTGAAAATTTTCAAAGTAAATAATTTATTCATCAAGAAAATTACTTTTAAAAATGTTCTTATTTATCTCAAAAGACTAAGTGGGAAAGGCCTTAGGCAAGCCCACGGCCTCCATTGTCAAGCCCATCTTGATTTGGGTTCATCACCATCCCCACAATGAGTTAGCCTTAAGAATCAGGAGATATGGACTCTCCATATGGACGAGACTAGATATGTCTATAGTGGGAGTGACCACCCCTACAGTGGGGTTCTTGACTTGGTGACATTGATAGTTCAAGGACAATGGTTATACACTTAACATTGGATATGAAGTGGTAGAATCGCCCCATGCAGTCCCAATTGCATAGTCCATGGCCAAATAAAAGGTATGTTGATCTTGCTTTTAGATACCTTTATGGTTAAGGTAAGGAGATCAATCTAAGAGGGTCTCTAACTAGTAATAAGGTCATGGCCTGCCCCATGTAGGCTTGATTCTTATGATATTAGGATACCTTGCAAAAGGACATGTAGTTTGAGGTGCTACATTTTTGCTAAATTAATTACCAAATTCCTTGAATGCTCAATTATGTTATATGCTTGGTTATAATCTTTGTTATAGATATCATGTTGGTTCTATTATCCCTCTCTTTCTCACAATAGGCCAAGTCCAACTAGTCAATTAGACTAATTTTATTTTGGATATTGTAACTAATTGCATAGAAATTAGTTTAAGTAAAGCTAACTATTCCTTATGAACTAACCTAGAAAAAGGAAAGAGTGATATATCAAGGTGATATTAGACAGATCAAAAGACCAAGTGTCTAATACTTGGATCTTTGGATAATGTGTTGCAATAGCAACATATGTTTATTACTAGAGACTTTGATATTCTTTTTCTAGTTTGCAATGGTTATTTGGTGATAAGGGTAGGTTAGCTTTTGCAAGCTACTCTTAGGACTGTTATGAACACTAGTATTCATATGATCTTAGAGACCTTGTCATTTTCCTTTGGGGTGGCTAAGGGTATTCTCATATTATAGAGTGTTCATATGGAAGTCAAAGCTTTTTCAGGTTTTTCATGTTCTTCTCTCAAGAAGAAGAAGAAGACCAAATAAGTAAAGTTCAAGAGAAGGAATAAGAGAGAAAACTCAAGGGCAAGTGATTCCTTTGTGACCTTCTAGGACACTAGAAAAAGAATGCCTAATTCACCTAAAGGAAAAAGGAAAGTATACATCATTTTCTCACTGTTGAATATTTGGTGGTGGATTTCACCATTCATGATGGATAGACTCCAAGCCCACTATCTGTAAGTCTATATACGATATTCAACAAGTGGAATGTTAAATGATGAGATTACACTTACCTTAGCTTCAAATGCAAAGTTAGCTATGCAGGTTTGTAGGAGGTAATATCCTCTTCTTTTATATGTATTTCATTATCACTTTGTCAAGTGATGAGAATAGTCAAATCTCATGATTAAACCTAACACTAATTAAACATTTGGTTTATAGACCTAAGTCATATTAATCTAAATAGGATCCAAAGACTGATAAAGTTTTGAATCTTTGATTCTAAAAGATCTTTTAGTCTACGAATCCTGTATAGATAGTAAAATGACCAAGAGGACTAGAGCCAAGGAATGTTTGGAGTTAGTGCATACTGACATGTACAGAACTTTTATTATCCATGCATGGGAAGGGTATCGGTATTTCATCACTTTTAGTGATGATTACTCTAGGTTTGGATATATACATAGGAGATCCAATGCCTTGGATACATTCATTAAATTTAAGGCGGGATCGGATAACCTATTAGGTATACATACCAAGTCACTTCGCTTAAATCAAGGTGATGTGTCTAGTAATTTTGATTCTTTCTGTTGGAGCGCGAGATTATTTCCCAGTTATGTGTACCAAGGTCTATATTGCAAAATGGAGAGATGAAAAAAAGATATCAAACTTGGATGGATATAGTAAGATCATGGATAGGTTTCTCATTTTTTTTTCCGGATTCTTTTGAGGATATGTCTTATAGATTATGTAATACCTCTTTTTCTTAAGAGATATATCAGTTTATAGGATATCTAAGAGGATTTTTGGGTTATTACCTTTATAGTCAAGATCATCAAAAGATATTTGTTGACACAAATGTCGGATTTTTTATGAATACTATATGATAAAGAATAAGGCAAAAATTTTAATTTATTTGCACAAATGTCATATTTTTTATTAGATGATCACTGATGTGAGGGATTAGGTGGTGCACAAATGAATAATTCAATAACCAATCTGATTGTGCAAACATTTTTTATTGCAAGTCAGTCTCAGATACACCTTATGGGAGTGGGAAATTCACGACATAAATAATAAATAAGGGAATGAACAGTACATTGTCCAATTCACTGATTAATCATCTTTATATGCCGAATCGTTAGCTGGTTCGATTGACAAAGTCAAATATGCGTCAATCAGAGAAGAAAAAATATGGGAGAATTGTGTTTTGGGCCCAGCGGGGCCCAAAAATTAACAAATGGTCCATGTATCTAACAAAATTAACAGGAAGGCTATGAGATATTAACTGACCAATATGCCCTTCATTAGTTCCAAGTCAGCTGGATGTTGCCATGTCATTCTGACTGAAAAATCTCAAATAATAGCAAAAAGGGTCACCAGTCTCCTGCCCCTTTCTCTCCCTCCGTAAACACCATGGTCAACTATGAATGTCCCCCAATCGTGCAGCTGAGGATTGTGAGCAACTCAGAAAAGCCTTCGCATGTATGTGATCATCATCATTCCCAAATCGAAATGAAGGTGGGTGTGATTAAATTTTCTGAGATTTTGATTTCATGTTGGTTCCTTTGATGATGTGGTGGTTGTTTGTTTACAAGGTTTGAGGAAAGACGTCTGTTTTGATCTGGTGTTGGGGTGTTCTTAAAAAATTTTGAACTTAATAACAGCGTGTTTTAGGGTGCGTGGTGGGGTATAAATGAGGCTTTGATCATATCCATCTTGCCTCATACGAATGAAGCACAAGGTAAGTAAATGAAAGAAACTTCCAGTTAATCCGTTGAAAAAGATCTCCTTAAAATTGGCATTTCAGCTGGTTGAAAATTCCTCACTTTATAATCTAGTTGTTGGGTTTATATTCTAGAGAATGAATGGGTATGGTGCAGAAGGTGAGCTGTGGGGACTAGTTAGTGCATTTATGATGAATAGGAAACTAAATTGAGTTTCATTTTCGCCATTTTGACTGAGCCATGACATTGGGAAGTGGTTAACCGGCCCATATGCACTCATTAAGGTGTACCTAGGTCGATTTCCTGCAAGTGTACAAGGCATTTACACTAAGTGTACAAGGCCAATGTAATAAATGTACAAGGGTGTACAAGGGCGTGTATCTTAAGGGTTTTCAAGTGATTTTGAAGAACTTGCTCATTTACTTTTTCCAATCGTCGGGGACATTCCTCACACATATTGCTTGAATGGTGCCTCATTGCACGCATTTTATGTGATGGCTACCATGTCAATTCATGCTATTAGCTCCCCTACTAATGATGCATATGAAGCGAAACAAGGCTTAACTTTTTCATCTTTTTCCCTTATCCATGAGAGTGGAAGCATTGTTTTCCCACCCATATGCACTTGGTTGGTCGTCCCTATTATGGATTTGCCCAACTGTACAAGGCATTTACACTAAGTGTACAAGGCCAATGTGCTAACTGTACAAGGGTGTACAAGGCTACCTAACTTGAAGGATTTCAAACGATTTTCGCAAAATTCTTTGCTCATTTCTTTTTGTTGGGTAATAGATTTGAAATTATGCAAATCATGCATTATTGGATTTTATTTCTTTCCATGCTTTAATTTTCTGTCTAGTCCACCATATTATTGACTTAGTGAGGAGCTCTCAATGGTAAAGATTCATGGAAGAGCATAAATCAGGGGTGGGATGAGTCCATGAGGTTCATTTCCTTCTCTTTGGGTGATTGGCGAAGAGTTAGGTTTTGTCATGATATATGGTGTGGGGAGTTGCTGCTGCATGTCAGATTTCCTGAGTTGTTTTCCATTGCTGTGGATAGAGAGGTTTTGGTTGAGTTATCAGGGCTTTTTGAGAGGTGGGGCTTTTTGAAATTTGATGTTTGTGAGTGATGTCCAGGGCGTTAGGTTTGGCAAGGGATACTTTGGAAGCTATTAAACATCTTTATTTCATACAGGAAGATGATATATTTTGAGATGTAAGGCTGTAATAAGACGGAATTTTCAATGAAATCTTACCATGTGCTAATGACTAGAGAGGAAGGTGTTTTCCCCCTTTTCAGTTAGCCATGACATTGGGATGTGGTTAACCCGGCCATATGCACTCTTTAAGTTGTAGGTAGGTCGAATTCCTGCAACTGTACAAGGCATTTACACCAACTATACAAGGCATGTACACCAACTGTACAAGGGTGTACAAGGGTGTGTATCTGAAGGTATTTCAAGTGATTTTGAAGAACTTAGTCATCAACATTTTCAACTCGTCGTGCACATTCCTCACACATATCGGTTGACAACACACTCCTTCCACGTATTGTTAGTTCATTGTTTTAGCTCCCCCACATTACTTAGGCGTAAGAACCGAAATGAGGGTTAAGTTTTGCCTCCTTTTCCCTCATCCACGAGAATGGAAACATTGTTGCCCCACCCATATGCATTTGTTCGGTCGTCCCTTCGGTGGATTGCATAATTGTACAAGCCATTTACACTAACTGTACAAGCCAAATGTGCTAACTGTACAAGTGTGTACAACCCTACCTATATTGAAGGATTTCAACTTTTTTGAAAACAATTGTTGCTCATTTCCTTCTTTTTTTTTTACTAGGGGGACATCCCTCACAGTCATTCCTCATTTCCCTTCGTACACATTCAAATGCCTTGTGGTAGCACACTTATGTTGCATAGGAACCTAAATTGGGGTTCATTTTCCCATTTTCAATCAGTCATTTCTTTGGAATGTGGTTAACCCCCCCATATGCACTCCTTCAGTTTTATTTAAGTGGAATTGCTCCAACTGTACAAGGCCTTTACACCAAGTGTACAATCGCAATGTACTAAATGTACAAGGGTGTACAAGGGTGTGTATCTGAATGTATTTCAAGTGATTTTGAAGAACTTAGTCATCAACATTTTCCACTCGTCGTGCACATTCCTCACACATATCGGTTGACAACACACTCCTTCCACGTATATTATTTTATTTGTACAATGTTAGTTCATTGTTTTAGCTCCCCCACATTACTTAGGCGTAGGAACCGAAATGAGGGTTAAGTTTTTCCTCCTTTTCCCTCATCCACGATAATGGAAACATTGTTGCCCCACCCATATGCACTTGTTCGGTCGTCCCTTCGGTGGATTGCATAACTGTACAAGCCATTTACACTAACTGTACAAACCAAATGTGCTAACTGTACAAGTGTGTACAACCCTACCTACATTGAAGGATTTCAACTTTTTTTGAAAAAAATTTGTCGATTGTGGTGTTTACTTATTGTTGGTAAGTGTTATGACAAACAATTTCTGTCTCCCTCTATTCGCCTTGTTATCTTGGGTAACAACACATAATTTCAGTAGGCCATTTTGTTGCCTTTATGAAAAACTCTCATTTGGTGTTGATGTGAGCACAAATATCTTTGACGTATCTAATTCAACAGCTTCATGCAAAATCAGATAGTTAATTCACATTCTATGGCTTTAGAGGTTTATTTTCTCTTAATTTTCATCCTTCCAATATGCTTAAATTATGAGTATGTTGACTTCTTCTGTTTGTAAGACGGATTTATGACTCTGCATCAATGGAAAATTATGTGCACAGTATGGAGTGACGGATAATAGGAGAACTTAAACGAGTACATGAGGGTGTCGAATTGCACCCTTTCCTTTTCGTATTTAGATGAAGCAAATAAATGATCTTTTATCCTTGAACTAATTGTTTTTCCCTTTATGTGTGCAGGTGGGTTGATTGTTGAAGTGGGAGCTTTGTCACGATTAATAGAAATACTTCAAAATAAGAGGCTTAACATCAGATGAAAGATGAGAAGAGAAAAACATAGAAGTCTAGATGATCAAGATAGTTTATTTTATAGGAAGCCAATCTATGTTAAGAGTTGGATAATAAGATACCAACCTTCTTTAAGTTTTTACATTGTAACTATTTTCATCAAATAGTATCATATACGTTTCGGGACATGTAATTATGGATTTCATTCCAATTAAAATTCCAATGTATTGAACTTAAATTTTGGTTATTTCGCAGTTTATCATCACATGTTTCTTGTTTTTAAATTTTGTTTTTCCTCCGTTTATATTGGTTGTTGGCCAAATAATGGCTCATTCTCATTTCATGTCGTTCTCCAAGTTTGCTGAATAATTTCTTTACTTGCTAAATTTATTAAGTCATTAAATACAATAATCATGTTTGTTAAGATATTTTCATAGCCCATATTTTTAATATTAAATTCATTTCATTAATTATTTACTATTTATATCTCTATATCATTTTATATGTACACCTTCATATTTATTACATAATTTTTATAGTCAATATTGTGTAGTACTATATGTTTGCAAAACTTTAATTATGAATATGTCAGAAAGCAGTTACTAAGTAAAGAATAATGGGAGAATTGTTTTTTGGCTCAGCGTGACCCAAAAAATAAAAAAAGGTCCATCTAACCGACCCATTGAAGCTGAAAACCCATAGGAAGTGTCAAACTTAAAAAGAAAGATTACCAGTCGACCGGTTGGAGCCTTTATGTGAAAATCTTTAACTGGATTGCGACCGGTCTATGGTAACCGGTCGACCGGATCCATCCCATGTCGACCAAGTATACCAACTGACTAATAAAAGAGTTCCAAAATATGCAAATTTATTAATTTTTTAAATAGTTATTAATTCAAAAATTTTATCAGTTCTAAAACTATTTTTGGACCTCACATTTCATGAGAGAATGAAATGTTTTTCCTTATATTGGATGTTCTAAGAAAATCAACTTGTTAAACAATGCAATCAAATGACTAATATTGGTAATGTGGGATTACAATTTTTGGTTATGAGTCATCATCCTAGTTCTAACCAAGTGATCAATTCATTCCATTTTCTTAGGCTATGTTTTGGTCTAAAAAATATGAGTAAAAAAGTTGAGGAAAGAAAATAAAAAGAGATGAAAAGTAGAAGATAATAAAAAAGTTAAGAAAAATAAAAGATGGATTTAAATTCACTAAATTATTTTTATTTATTACTTCAAACATATCTAATACATCATTACAATGGATCCTTGAAAAACATGCCATTATGAAACAATATATTATTTCATTTATATTTATGACTAAGGTTAAATGCATGAGATGAATAAGAAAAATAGCCATAAAAGAACCATCAAAAGGTAATTAGAGAAAAGTGTTTGTTGGGAATGAGCTTGTCAAAATTAGAATGAACGTAATGCCACTAAAAAAATAGAGAAAAGAAAAGAAACCACAGATGAAAATGAAAATAAACTTTCTCCATTGGTAAATAGGAAAAATCAGACAATAGGACAAGAGGACCAGAGGATGCACCCTAGCAAGATGTGTACAATGAAACACCCTAAAGGCAAAAGAGAATGCAGAGACAAATACAAGGCCTCATGAACAAATCTATTATCACAAAGAAGTTTAAAACAGTTAAGTTTCTCTCCTCTAAGGGATCTGTATACACAACAAATAGTGACCTAAATTAAGCATATGTCCTTCAGTTTTAAAACTAGCAGCTCAGTCCTTTCAAATTCTTTTCCATTCCAATTTCATTCCCTCCATAAACTTTGTCAAACAAAAACTAAAAATTCTACAAAACTGGCTTAAGATAAATGTGTATGAAATGCATTAAAAGAGTTAGGCAAGGTAGCGTGATTTAATGCCCAAGAGAAAAAAGACGGCACACTAGGAAAAGTACAAAGATGAAATTATATAATATCAATCATCCTGCCTGAAAATTTCAATAGTCCATAATGCATGTTTATCAAACATGTACCTAGGGTTGAAGTGTTGGAAACTCCTGTATAGTAAATATGAATAAAATATAAAAGGACAACTAATAGCTTCTGAAGTTCAGACAAAATAGAATTTCATTGAAATATATCTCTTTTCTCATTTCTGTAAACTTCGAAGTTGTAGCAAACTGGATTACTAAGAATTCTAACTAAAGAATAAATACAAGAGACAAAGTAAGATATGGCCAGCAATTCAATTTCGAATCTAACACAAGAATGTTAAAAGGTTATAGTTTTAGTAAATAAAGAAAAGTAAAACAGGGTTAAAGTTCATTACCTCTTAATATGGATGAGATGAGTTGCCCATCTTGTAAATATTACTAATCAACATATAATAAACTAAATAGCATAATATATATATATATATATATATATATTGAATCCAAATTAAAACACAATAAAAAACATTTGCATGCAATATGACACTACTCTGAATATACGTATGTTAATACAAAATATATATATGTCCCAGTTTTGCAACATAAACAAAATAACGACGTGGTCTCAATGCAGTCAAGGTGCATGGGGTGGCGGTGGGAACACGGAGTGGATGTACGCCATCATCTCCTCATGCTGACGCTCTTGGCGATCAAGCCTCTGTAGGATATGCTCATGCGTAGCCTGCTGCTGATCCATGCGCTCCACAATACGAGTCCCAAGTGAGCTAATCTGCGCAGCCAATTCCATCCAAGGCGCATGCTCAGGGCCGTCACGAGCCTGGGCATGTGATGTATGGGTGTAATGAGGCTCAGTAAACGATGGCTGACTAGATGGTCCAGCTGTGTAACCCGTCTCAGTCGTCATCGGCTCTGAAATAGGCGGGTCAAAGTCCCCACCCTCAGACTGGCGTGGAGGGATATGAAACACAGGCTCTCTATGCTCAAACTCGGTCTGAGGGTGTACCCCACCCTCCATCTCCCGAATCTCCTCCTCTTTGTCTACTGCAAGATGCACATCCCCCTCTGCCTGTGGCTGTGGTACTGGTCGGTCCGCCCTCCTAATCCATGACCCATCTGGGGCCTTCTCCAACTTCATCCGCGCCATCGACTGCTCATCATAGGTGTCATAACTGCTGGGCGCCTCGACCTCCTGCTCCTTGCTCAAATCCACCCCCGCATCCTTGAACACTCGTGTCATGAAGCGGCCGTATGGGAGAATGCGTTTGGGCGTCTCGCAACATGCCATCATGTGCATCATCATGACATACCCGACATCAATACGTCTCCCCGTCATAATCGAATCAATCAAGAATGCCTCCAGGTAGGAAACCTCATCTCGATGACCGCCACGTGGTAGGAGGATGTACGCTATCATGTGGTGAAGGACTCGGCAGGTCACTGTGAGGCTATGTGCCGATGGTTTCCCCAACCCCGGGGCATCTGCCAGGCCACACATCCTCTGAATCGCCTCTCTCGGATCGAAACCCGGCACCGTCGGCCTGGCCTTGGCATCATATACTCGGAGTCCGCCATAAGGAATGTCCAAAATGCGGCAGATGCTCTCCGGGTCCAGATGGATCCGAACCCCTTTAACGGTCGAAGTGATCGGGCATCCATGTCCATACGTCACTCGTGAATAGAATACCCTGACTAATGTCGGAAAAATGGGCTTTGAAATAGTGACTAAGGGCAGCCACCCCATGCATGCAAAGAGGCTCTCAAACCCGAAATGCTGTAGATGGGCGAAATTAATATTTCTCCCTGCAACCACCTTCCTCTGGACGAAATGGTGCTTGTACCTCTGGTATTCGTCGAGCGTAGTGAAAAGGCCGGTGTCGAACCTCGCCTTTCGGCGAGCCTCCGCCTGACCGTCCTAAGAAGTCTGAGTAGGGCGCTTGCCCTGTGCCTTCGAGGCACCCTTGTCTCTCCTAGGCGCCATGAAACACTACAATAGAAGAGAGCATTGTACTACAGGAACAAAGGGCCACACCTATGTCAAAACAAGGCCAATGAAAGAGTCGTGGCGCGCGGGAAGAGAAGACAAATCGCCTGTGACACGCGATGAAGGAGGACCACTGCCAAACCTCACGCCCCAGGTCCGAAATGTGAACCCGCACCCCTCAAAACTCACTCCGAAGGCTTGCAACAGTTGGAAGGGCGTCGAAAGTGGGTGTGTGGAAGCTCAATCGGCGGATCCCTTCGACTGGCAGAGGATATAACTGAAGAAATTAACCGCGGGAAGGTTTTTTAAACGTCACCCCGGCCGACCGGATATGAACCGGTTGACACAGTAACATGTTCCAGGATGTTTTGCACTTTTTAATATAATGCATTCATTTTTTTAAAATTTCATTCATTCGAAAAAAAAAAATACATTTAGGAAACCTGTTTAATTCCTTTGTGTTTGGATGTTTTTTTTTTTAATTTAAATAATTCTTATCATATATCATCTAATTCTTATCATAAATTTAAAATAAAACTTTGATGAAAAGAAAATAAATAGAAAAAAATAAAAGTGAAAGAAAAATAAAAAATAAATTTAAACTTAGGATATTGTTTTTTGAAATGTGTAGATTGTCTTGTATATAAATATTTCTATATTTTATATTTGGTAGTTAAATATAGATATAAATAATTTTTTGGGATAAATAATTTGATTTATATGAATTTTTAAAAATAATTTTAAAAATGGATGGAATTAGAGAGTATTCCAAAAAATGTACTCAATGGGATTAAAAGGAAAATAAATTAATTAATTTCACTTATTTTTCCTCACTATTCAGGTTAAATACATTTAATTAGAAGTTAATTTGAAATTTGATTAAATATTTTTTTATAGAAATTTTAAATTAATGATAATTAGGCGTATTTAACCTAAATATGAGGAAGGTGGATGAAATTAATACTTTTTAAAAAATAATACGATAAATTCTTTATAAAAAAAATGCAATAAATCTTTTATCATTTCCTTGCATCTGAAAAATATTAAAGAAAATAAAAATTAATCTATTTTCAAATACCGCGATTAATTTAAGAAAATTTTGATTAAAGAAGGTAACAATATTACTTGATACAAATAAACTTCGGAATGAGAGTAACACTATTCTTTTCACATTTTTTTGTAATTTATTGATATTAAAAATAGTAATAAAATATGATGAAAATGATCAATAAATATTAGACTTTGGATTTAGGAATAAGAGTAACACTATTCTTTTCACATAGATGTTTGTTTCCAAGGACATGGGTTCGTACTTGAATTAAAGTTTCTCAAGAAGGAAAGGGATTTGGAGATCATTTTCCTTCCCCATTTCTTAAGTTTCTCTTTGATCTTTTCAATTTCTTGTTTTGGTTAGGTAGTGGCCTATATGATAAATTATTAAGGAACATACTGAAACAGCTGTTAAGATGGTGTATAATATTCCACATATGTGGAACATGCCAATGATAGCAACACTTTGGATTCGATGGTCATAGAAAACGTGTTGAACAACTACTACTAATATTAGCTTAAACTAATTTATAATTAGTTGATGGAAGTTCATTGGCAATGCATGAGAAAGGTTTTTTCAACTCTTGAAGTTGTGACGGTCTTAATTGATTTACACTTGTTCTTGATCAAACCTCAAAAAAATTATGCATTTGTCAGACTAATAGCAGGTTGTTTGACTCCAATCTTAAGTATCAATCTTGATAATCTCCTGAAGTGATTACTAAATCTAAGAGAGTTAGGTTAGATTTAACTGATAGACCGGACTTGCAAATTAACATCATTGACTTACTAAAAGTAGAGAGGAGTGGTGCCATTTGCATTGATTAAACATAAATTAGAGGTCCTGAGAAGAATTGAATTCCTTGACTTGCAATCCAGAAGCCACATGTGTTACTACCTAACATAAGATAAGTGTAGTTAATTTTGGAGAGACACTCGGTACTAAAAGACCATTGACCTACTAGTGATAACCAATGTTCTTTTCAGGGTTGATTGCTTGCTTTGATGGAGTTTGCTAATTCATATTGACTCGAATTAGAGGCAACATGTTGGGATGCAAGTGGCTCTCCTCTCATTATGATTGATGCATTCCTTTCCCATGTTTTCTTGCATTTAGACCCGTTTTTTGGACACGTAAATAAGAACAAAATGCCACGATGTTGATGCCATTTGGTTGTTAATTAACAAATTAATGAATTCTATAATGAACTTGAATTGGTCATGGTGCAGTTTTTCAAATGTCCTTGAGACCATGCTGTTAATATGTTAATTAACACAAATTATTTTCTATTCTTCATCTTTTTTTCTCTTTATAAAAGAAAAGATTAAAAGTTTTTGAAATATAAATTTTCCTTTCTTTCCTATTTCCTATCACTCCCAAATAAAATAAATAAATAATTCACTATTTTTTTCCTTTTTCCTTTTATATATATATATATCCTAAAGAATAAAAATATACAGATACATGTTTATGTGAAAATCCTAAATGTAAAAAAACTATGGTCAAAGAAGGCAAAAATCTATTATATCAAAAGATTTATATCAGAGGGGAGAGTTGTAAGCGGTTACAACAAAAACATAATCATTATAACCCTAAAACTATACTTCATCCATAATTATAGTTTCACCACATATGTGGTTTTATTCTATATAAATGGTTTTTAAAAACAAAGGTTTTTGGGCCATTTGAATTTGTGCCCAATTTTTATTTATTTATTTTTATTTATTTTTTTTTTTTGGTTGGAATAATTCATGGGTTTTGACTCCTTCATTCCAACAGAAAAAATTATACAATAATGAGTGAAGACTAAACTCCACTCTACAGGGTGCATTTTTATTTTTTTATTTTTTTATTTTTAAATTTTTTAATTTTTTAAGCAATTCCACTTATGTTTGATTAACAGAAAGTCAAAAATGTAAATAAGATTTCTTCCTCTTTTATAATCTCTGGAGATTTTTCTTTATCAGCACATTATCTACGACCAAACTCAAGTTCTGTGAAGTCCACCTTTAATTCTGGTCCTTCCAGCTTCTTTCCATCATCTCCTGTAGTACGGTCAAGCTTCGAACCATTTAAACTCCTGAAAGTTTTTAGGCAAACCTTACCCCTTAGCACCCCGGAAAAATGCAAGTTTCAATCTATGGAAAATACAAAAATCCGTAAAATCTGTATAATTAAAATAAGTAAAAACAAACTATTTGATGTTATTTTGATAAATAAAAAAAAAGGAAATTAAACGATTTCAAAATCAAAATCCTCCTGGGACCGATCGACCGGATATGGTCGACCGGTCTATATCCGGACAAGGGTGCATTTTGCATTCTCTCTCATCCAGTAGCATGTCAAAATCCTCCTGGAACCGGTCGTTTGGATATGGTCGACCGGTCGATCTCCGGACGAGGGGTCAAAATCCTCATGGGACCGGTCGAGTTGATCTGGTCGACCGGTCGATCTCCGGACGAGGGTGCCATTTTGCATTCTCTCTCATCCAGTAGCATGTCCAATTCCTCCTGTAACCGGTCGACCGGATCTTGTCGACCGGTTGATCTCCGGACGAGGATGCCATTTTGCATTCTCTCTCATCCAGTAGCATGTCCAATTCGCCATGGAACCGGTCAAGTGGATCTGGTCGACCGGTCGATCTCCCATTTTAGAATATGTAAAAATGTAATTGTCATTATGAAATAAAAATGTTGAAAATTAAATATCTTTAAGTATAAACTAATTAATCTAATATAATTACAAACTAAAAAAGGTTTAAAGTTATTTTTATTATTTTTGTATTTTGATAAAATAATATATCATATAATTAAAAATAAATACTAATGTGTAGTTTTGGATTGTGAAGAACTGTCTAGATTTCTAATCCATGTCAGTCCAAATATTTCCAAGTTGATACTTCACCATCACCCATGCCAACTTGAATCTCAAGTTCGACAAGAGCTATAATAGAAATGCTACGTCAATAATCACAAAGAGAAAAGAAAAAAAAACAAAAAAACAAAAAAACAAAAAACAAAAAACGAAATAAAAAGGTATCCTGCTATTTCTAATTTTCTGATACATTCAAATTTCAAACAAATGTAAAGTATAATCCAAACAAGTGTTGATGCATAGGTTTTTTATAGTTTGTAATGGCGGTGCCTTTTATTAGATGTTTTGAGAGAGTGAGGGAAAATGCGACTTCATCAGAACCTTCATTAAATATATAAACCATAATATTCACAATACAATGGCAGGAGTTAGTTTTTCCTGTATAATGTACAATCATCTTTACAAATCCTCCTCACATCCTATTGAAAAGTGTAACTCAAACTGTCATAAATCGATGCCGATGTGCATTATGTGATGAAAGCAATAATCTGCCCAGTAGCTTCAATCTATACTTCTTAATCTTGGCCTGCACTCATTCATGTTTAAAAGACATATAAGGAAAGGTTAAATAAGTTGCCGATGCTATGCAATTTTTATATAAATGATGTCAAGCGAAAGCCTATATGTACATACCACATCGATGGATTTGGAGAGTCCCCCATTGGACCAGTTGTCCATGAATTTCATAACAAAAATGCCGCAGTCATTGCTAACACAAAGAGTAATGTGTAAGAACTTAATATGCGTGACATGGGAAGTATAATATTTGGAAAATGCTATGAAATCAAATTAAACTTAATTGTGGTAAACACTAACTCATTTGGTTGGCATGGTACGTTTGGCATGACAAAACTGTACATGTTCAAGTCTACAGCAACCATTTCTTTCTTGTTGGCAACAAGCCATAGAACAACCTTGGCCTTAAACAAGCAAAGTAATTGACATTCAAACTTACAATATGATGTACAATGCAACAAATATTGGGGAGTAGAAGGTACATTACCAAATTTTGTTGTATTCCACTCATACAACTCCTTTTTCTTCCAGGCCGAGAATCCAAGAGCTGGATTCGTTTGTTATGTAAGTCATAGACATAAAGTGTCCAATGGTTTTTGAAAAGGACTGGTAAGTAGACCTGCATGATGCCACATACAATGGATTAGAACATATAATGGATTAGAACATATAATGGGTCAAGGAGATCAGAAGTGAAGAAACATAAAACATTGGAATGCAAGTTTGACCTGAGTAACATTCTGATACGAACCATCAAAGGCATACATATATGGATCGAAACGCGCAATAATTGCATCGTGCATCAAATGTTTTGCATTGGAACGCATCACCATTTCCTGTATATGAGATGAAAGTACTTAATGCATGGAAACATGTGTAAACGTGTGGACATGTTATCAGAACAAGGGAAATTCAGATGTAGTGGCAATTAAAAGCATTCATTACAGCTATGTAGGGGGAGAGAAATAGTTTTGTCCTTGATTAATCGTCGAATTGCAACATTCGGCAAAATGCATCAACGACCTAAAAGAAGAAATGATTAAAATGTAATCAATATTCAGATTGACTAATTAGAAGATGTTACATCACATTAAAATTAAAAATAATGCAAACTAGTGGACAAATTGAAATATTAACATCATTGCCAATCCAACAGTCTCCCTGGAAAGACGCGAGGTTGCCTCTGGTTAAACTTGTGTCATGCATTGCAACAAGCTCCTCGCTGCCAACAAAACCATATATGTTAGGGTAATACGATTTGTTGCATGTGGAAACACTTGAAATTGGCGTAGTATATGATGTAACATGCCTTGGGTCCAAGTCCCCATTAAATACAGTTGTAGCTGCCTCTTTTAGGTCCATCTTGATGGCAGAATGGCGGGTTTGTGCCTGCGCTATGAATGGTGACAATAGATTGGGAGCCATCCGACGCACTCTCCGTTGCCTCCCAATGCTATGGGATCAGGGGGCCACAGTCATAGAACGCAAAGGTAAGGGGTCACAGATGACTACTTCGTCATCGGCTGTTTGTTTGGAGTATAAACATATTAGTTAACTAAACCCCAGTACAATTTGACATATTTTGTACGCACTAATGCAGTAATGAATGTGGCCCAAAATGTTACCAATAATAGGTGGATGCCGAATAGGAGTGTCTGGTACTTCTTCGGTGCAATGGAATGGCATGTCATATCGGGCAGAGGGTGAATCATGCGCGGCCTCAGGAAAGTCATTCGCTGCATAGCCTGAGTGACCAGCAGGAGGGGAATGTACACTTCTTTCTCTTCGAGCATCCAATCTATGGATCAGACCACGCATGATGCCAAGCTGTTGCTGAATGCCCTTTTGATAAG
Source organism: Vitis riparia (assembly GCF_004353265.1). Lineage (NCBI taxonomy): Eukaryota > Viridiplantae > Streptophyta > Magnoliopsida > Vitales > Vitaceae > Vitis > Vitis riparia. Next base: position 10,572,812 of record NC_048444.1, read on the forward strand.
AATTTATTGCGCGTTCGGCAGCATAGTACTTTTCCAAGATTTCCTGTCACATGTTAACGAATTGGCATAGGCAAATTTAAAAGAAAATTGATTAGAAGTTATTAACAATATAGCAATGATAACCAAATTGTAATGTGATTCAGATGGATTGAATGCGTAAAGTAACAAGTAGTTTTAGCGTACATCACTACTTGTCGGTACATGACTACTTGTCGGTCGACTGTCATCCTCGACATGTGTACGAGGCGGTGACGATTCATCAAACGCCTACATTATGAGAACATCACGCATGGTAAGAACATAGAAACATTAGAGGTATTCAAAATGCATGTAAATCAATATATAACAAATTTCATGTCGAATAAATGACTACCTGGTCATGTCCAAAACTCCCAAACTCACTGATCTCAGCAGATAAGCGCTCCTTTATCAACTCATCTGACCATGCTGAGAGTAGGGGCGCTGTCATCGGAACATGAACGGAAGGAATTTTGAATTTGATTACGTAATGGAGCTGCACAATGGAAATAAACATATGTATAATTCTTACTTGTTGGTACTGATGTAAACAAATTCAAATTTACCAATTAATGAATGTTAAAGAAGGCCAATACCTGGAGGAAAAGAATGCAACCATGAACCCAGACGTTGTTCCCTTGCTTAAATCGTCCTATACCCTCCACAAGCTGGTCAAGAACAAATTGGCCCCAATTAACATCATTTCTGAAACCATCTTCATGGATGGTATGCCACAAGTTTCGGCATCCATCAATCCTTGAGGTGGGGGCTAATAGCGTCGCACAAGTGTAGTAAATGAAGCATCTACGAAACTCCTCCCCAATAGGTAAGTTGAGGAGTCTCTCCTCACATGTGTTGAGGGTACCGAACGGATGACCAGACGGGGTAGTAGCAATATGTAGAATCCGTCCAGTCATTGGGAGGCCAAAGACAAGGCCAACATCAGCAGCTGTCAAATCATACCTTTTGTGGGATGTAATGTCAATGCGTCTGAACCCAACGTTAAAATGGGCAATCAGCCATATACAGATGTTATGCCGTATCTCCTTGCAATTTAAGTGAAGAAGACCTCCAAAATGAAGGTCTCGAACCACGTCCAATTTATCAGCAGGGAGCCTGTTGCATAGTTTTAGAAACCTTGAAGATGAACACCGTGTAGACAATCTGGTGGGCTGCATTGAAATGGTTGGAGGTCATTAGTAGTTTACACATGAATTATATATAAGAAAAAATTAACATCAATAGGAATATGTAAACGTAGTGAATAAAGCAATAAAATTGAATGAACAAACAAACATATTCATGTGGATTCATAATTTACAATTGGATGTTTATGTAATTCAATCTTTAACATCAAAAAAAACTATAGGTCGTAAGTTGATCAAAATATGAAATATCCGAAATAAGTTATCAATATTTAAAAACAAGAAAGAATGCATCACCTCAGTAGTGGCCATAGAAGAATGAAATGATTGTTGTAAGCTTCAACCTTGGAAGAACGGGCACCTGGAAATGGGTGTTATAGCAGTTATTGATGACCTGGGGAAACTAATAATAAAGGGAAAGGTCAATTGACTATTTCGACAATTAATATGTTTGATTAATTTGGTAATGGTGTTCCATAATCATAGTTGTAAGGAAAAAATAAATGAAATACATAACAATATGACATTTTAGGAAAACGCTTACAGTTTGGAAGCAAACACGTGTATGATCAATTATCCAACCAGCAACCATATAAATTAGTAGATAATAACCATATGGACAACGTGTGTAACAAGTATATCTAATTCAGGACAAATTGAAAGACAATTTTTATGACGTCTTAGAAATTGATGGGACATTGAAATAGGTGCAACAAGAACATAATGCGATAAGAGGACTAATTCACAACTTGGAAATAAATATAGGGGAAGTCTCGCTTTATTGAAAAAAAAATTTTGTCACCCCTATACGTAAAATAATGTAACAGAAATTGTCATCCTTAATGAGGCTCCAAATAAGAAATGCTCGAAAATGTAGACACATAGATGGAATTAAATAACAACTAAAAAGAAACCACATTGAAAGTGCACTTTCAATTAAGTTGGTTACTGAAAGCAACTCTAAATAAGAAAATTTCCAAAAAAGTGCATGGTGCCTATAAATAGGGCAATACATAAAAACGAGAATCAACAACCCCATACCATATACCATACAACAGAATATATGGAATGATACAAAAAGAGGAAATTGTACAACCAAATAAAATGCAAATGTCACGGCAACAGATTATTACATTTAGAGCGGTTGTGACCTATTCCATTGCATCGAGAGCAATGAATTGCTCTCTTATGAGAAAACTGTGATTCAATGCGCCTTTGTCGGGGTCTTCCTGGAGGACGTCTCACATGAGGGGGTTGGAAAGCAGGAAAGGTGTTGCCCGTGCAATCTTGCAAACTCCCATCGTCACAAAGTTTCGGCATGTTGTGTGTTAGTAATGGTTGAAACTGACCCGAGTAAATCAAATCTTGCATGGAGACATGAAAACATGGGTCAATATAGTCATACACGTCGTGTCTCAGTGTGCGGATGACAGCACATACGTGTGCACATGGCAAACCGGACATTTTCCATGTCATGCAAGTACACGTACGTTGATTCATATCGACGACCAAATAAACCTCTCCAGTAAACACCTTAAACGTCCCTCCCAAATAGGGTAGCACACTAATCGGACCAGACCTCATGATATTTGACATTAACTTCTCTTCAGTTTTCGGTCCGACCACGCTCTTCCACTTTTGTGTACCATGCATATGGGTGTCCAACATGGCTACAAGTTTATCCATGTGCATTAACAATAAAGTATAAATTGTTTGGTGACACTCTTCTCTTAACCACGCATTGAACGCCTCTGCAATGTTAGTTATCATTATATCCCATCGCTTTTTAACAAACTTTGACATTGCCCAATGTTCGGGATTGTTTTCCGCAACCCATTTTGCTAGGTTCTCATTGAAGCGCACAAGTTTTTCAAATGCCTCATTGTAGTCTATTTCCAACCTAGCATACGCAATGCTGTCCAAAAGTAGCAAAGCATCTTCTTTCCCTTTCTTTCCTCGAATGTTTTGCTTATTGAAGAAGCTAGAAAAGTTTTCCTTAACATGGCGATAACAATATGCATGATTTCCTGTCCCAAACAACTCCGAAACACTACGCAAGATTCCCTGATGTCTATCTGATATAATAACTTCTTTACCATCTAATACTCCCTTTAATTTATCCAAAAACCAATACCAGTCCTCATAATTTTCTGAACTTACCACACCAAGGGCTAGCGAGAACATTCCATCATTTGCATCATATGCAATGGCAGACAAAAGAGCTCCCTTATATGGACCGCTTAGGTGGCAAGAATCAATAGCCAATACAGGTCGACACCCCATGATGAACCCTTGAATTGAAAATGCATGGGCAATGAACAATTGCATGAAGTGACCTTCTTGGGAAGTGTACTCCGCAATTGTGCCCGGGTTTATTTCTCTTAGCCTATGGCATAACCAAGGGAGAAACGTGTAAGAGTCGCGTGGTACTCCATATATGCGCTCTTTTGCCTTCTCTTTAAGGTGCCATGCTTGGTTATATGTCAATTGAACCCCATGATCACGTTCAAAATCCTTACAAATTTGACGGGGAAGATAGTCTGGAGTGGTTCTAAACACATCTTCAACAACAACCGCACCTCTCTTTGAAGAAACCTTCACCTTAGATGAACACTCATCCTGAGCTATATGATTATGATTCACTTGGTAAGTATGAACTCGCAAGATGACATTTCCCTCGACAGCGTGAGCTGTTATCTTCCAAGGACAACCATCAACCGAACACTTGACAGACATATGCGTAGGGGAATTTTTCTTGTACTTGTATTCAAACCTCCCACCTAATGACATCTGGTAAATTGCATTGCGAAACTCCTCGGCATTTTTAAATGTATGTCCCGACCCTAATATTGCCTCACGAAAACGAATCGATCCAAAGGGATGTACTCAGTATCTGCAGAACGCGACGCAAAACCTCTTGATAGCATCATAGTTTGAGGAATTGGATCGCATGATGCATTAGAGGACGGGAACGTGATAGGTGGATCTCTGCATTGACATATATTAACATAATTAGACTACGTGATGCATAAAATTGATATTCACAACATTTTAAATAAACATTGATGTTAAAGTCCATTACCGAAATGCCAACTGTGAATTCGGGATATTTGCTTCAATGGCTTCCACAGAGGGTAAGTCTACTAGGTATACATTTGCAAAGTCATCACTGTGGGAAACCACGTTATCCAAATCATCCTCATCTTCTAAATCTTGGATGACTCTGGGATTGAACTTCAGCGTGTAGTGCATCTTCATCACGTCAAGGGAAATGTCGAATTTCTCTATGATTTTTTTGGTGAATTCTTCAAATGCCATTCCTTTATATATGTGAATACCTTTGCTTCTTCCACCCAAGTATTCCCATTGCCCATCATTTTTTTGGACAAGTTTGCCACCCACGAAAATGTAACAATATATCCTATTACTTGCGTCCATTAACCTATACAAACATAGCACAAATATCATATTATAGACCAAACAATTATGTGTCTTATAGAAAATGGCCTTCATATTTTCTCTCATCTGCCCTTTTGCTTTGAAGTTCACACTATTACTAGTCGCCATGTCCAGATTATCATGCATCATTTATGCATATACTTTTCCAAATGTTACTTCACTTATTCTATTTTTAACTGGTTGGTCAACTCTTTCTCTGTTTTTTGCAGATTGCTATGACCCTCTAGATCCCAATAGGAACATCACAATTACTTTTCAGACTTATAAATGGACAGATCATGCCAATGTCATTAGTGTTTTGGCTCATACTTAATAGACAACTTCAAATTTAACTTAATTTCAATTTGGTTCAATTGTATGCTGAAAATAATATTGAGTTGCATGCGTTTGATATTTAGCAATTGTGAATAGTAAACATGGAAAGAGGTATTTGGCCACTACAATGATTGTTGGAAACCATTCTGGATTTCAAGGAGAAATCCCTTAATTGGTTTCTTATGTATTGACTCCCTTAATTTTGGATTTCAAAAATAGAATTAAGGCTCGTTAAATTGCCTTTGAATTGATCTGTTTCTTTATTTCGCATTTATATTCATATTAGCTACAGATTTCATGAAGTTCGAAATGATAATCTATCTACACATACTAGGTATCCCACAATATCTCATACTATAGGGTTCAAAGAACTTGGGTTTTTTTCGAAAATAGGTAACAGGCGAACTAGCATACTAAACTAGACTGCCACACGAGGAAGTAAATATAATGCTCAATGATATAATTTGAACGAAAGGACGAAAAATATGTTTGCAACAAGAAAATCTATTTGCATTTACTTATCATATATTAGAATAAAATTGCACCTATAAAACTAACTTTTCAATTCAATATGCAATGCTAAACCAAACAAACATAAGTGAACCAAGTAAAATGCAAGAAAATCAAAATATATTTTTATGTTGTCTTCATCATCACAATTATCATGAATGGCAATCGAGGGTTCTCATATTGATGGAGAACCAAGTGAATCATGGTGACACCACAGTTTAATAAAAAGAAATGATTTTTCCATGTCAAGGCTATCAATCATATAAATCGAACACAAACATAATCATCTAAACAAAAACTTTTTTGATACCACGACATGCAGATGCAATTAGCCCATGAGGATCCTCACTATTTCAAACTGTAAGCCATGTCGTGGGTTATGGCGTTTTTAAGACATGGCTTACAAAAAAATACTACTTTACCTGATGGTCAGAGAAGCTCCCTCCTCAATGCTCAGCACGGGACGACACCCATGGTGGGGATTAATGGCACACTGAAATCGCCAGATAAATTAGGGCAATGTATTTGGGCTGAAATGAAATGGTCGGGATAGCCGAAATGAAGCATAAACTGAAATTGCTGAACCTACTATCAACTACTTCGCCACGGAACCCAAATCCGGTGGTGATCGTCGAGACCAATGGATTGACAGAGATGAAAAACTCCACCGTCTACACCTAAAATCGGATGGTCGACAAACTCCAGATGAAGATGAAGAGAGGATTAGGGCATTCTTTGGGCGGGAACGAGGGAGACACTCAGGAATGTGAAAACGCCTCTCAATTTGGGGAAAACGAATTGCAAATCCAACGTGGATTTTGTTTTTTTTTTTACATTAGCCAGCCAAAGGGCATTTTCGGCATATTATAAATTGTATAGCCTTCTTATCAATTTTGAGACTTTGTCTGGGTGTTGGGCTTAATTCTGTTAGATACATGGACCATTTGTTAATTTTTGGGCCCAGCTGGGCCCAAAACACAATTCTCCCAAAAAATATTGGGTGGGCATTGTGGCAAATCATTTCATTAAATAATTGTTCATTCCTACTTCCTAGCAGCACCACCGGGAGGATCCGTCAACTACAAGGTTGAGACACTCTCAACAGAATGTCGCCCAGACACTGCAGTTCAATGTAATCAAAGCTTGTTTGATTCCACATCAATTTCCAACCATGATTTGACTCCCTTGTAACTCAAAAAAACCTGTGAGAGTTTTCATGCTTAGTGGCCACAAAAAAATGGATGTTGGTTATGGATTATTAATGACTTGAAAAATCATACCATACTTCAAGAAGAGAGAATTAACGATTCAGTATTGTCAGACATACAACCAAGGCCATTTAGCTCGATGGGCTTGGTGAAGAAAATTGCAAATTTTCACTTGACTACGTGCCGTAATAATCAATTAACATTAAAAATGGGTAAGTCTATATTTTTTTTCCTTTTTATCTTTCTCACTAAAAAGAATTTCTTTTTGTGCATCAATACATCCAACTTCATACATGGAGAACAAAAAAAAGGGGGAAAATCTGACATTGTCAGAGATCAAAGACATACAAGCTTTCACTGTATAAGTAGGGGAAGCTTTCATTGACCTGTTGAAGTGTCCTCTTGGTTCTTTGCTTTGCTCCTTAACATATCCGTGAAATTTCCCCTCATAATTCTCATGAATCTTGTGTCCTCTGCAGGAGGTGGTGGCACGGCCCTTGGAGACTCAACAGGCTCTGGTGGAGGGTCTCCACTATCTTTTTTGCCCAGCAGCCCGCCTTCACCAAACAAACTGGTTACTGATGATGCGATCCCAAGATGAGCACCCATCACCTTACTGATTGCCTCCAAAGTTCCGCCTGATCTTTCCTTCAATATAATTTCTAGGGCTTCTTTATGTGCTGGATCAAGAGCGTCCAAGTCTTTCAACAGGTTTTGTATGGCAGGTAAGAGGAGCTCCCGAACACTAGTTGCAGGAAGATCTGAACAAACAAAGAAGATGCTGAACATCAAATAACACACCAAATGATAGTATATATGGAAGGGACAAGAACAGTTAATTATCTGCAACACAAGGAATGCAACCCATAATGTATAGTTCCAGTCATAGGAAACAAATCTTAGGCACATTAATTGACTGGAAGTTGTTATTACTACATTTGTTTCTGTGGTCATTTCTCTGTCCTTTTACCAACAAGAATAACAATAGCACTATCCTCCAATTTCACCCAACATACCCGTTTGGCACAACACGACATGGGTCTGGGTATGGGATTCTTGACAGACACTCCTATAATCCTTCAGGTGTGGCTGCTTGATTTTTTCATTGATATCCTTTTATTCTTTCAACTTTCATGGTAATAATTATAGAGAAAAAGATGAGTTAGCTGATATTTTAGAGATAAGAGGAAAAAAAAAATTAGAGGGAAAAGATAAGAGCTTTTAAAGAAGACATTTTCAATTCCAATTTATTTTTAATTGATTTTTCTTCAATTATGTCATAGCCCAGCACCTGTGCCCAGTCCTCATATCCTAAAATTTGAATTGTCAAGGATCAAAAGCCTAGATACATATCCACATCCAACACTCATAAGTCACACCCAAACCCATGCAACATAGAAAACAATAACAACTACTTCTATTATAATAATTCATCCAAAATTTATTTATTTTTATTAGAAACAAACATGTTCATTTCCATTGAATGGCAAATACAAAGAATGACAAGCAATACTTCCAACATGTGTAATTCCTGATCAAACAGTAGCAACGTCACTGCTCCACAAAAAATATCTGGACAAACTATAAGCAGTAAATGCAATGTGCATACAGTACAAATCGCTTGAAGGAAAAAAGTTTGGAACAAAAGAAACTAAATACTTTGCTCCTTGCAGCTTGATTAGCTTAGTAAGGATTCCCAGAGGGGCCAAATGCCAAACTTCCACAACCCTCTCTCTATTATACACCTAATGAATAATAATAGAACTCCCCTCTACATATAGGTAGGATAGTCACAAAGCTTTAGCCTGCAATAAGCCTTCTAGCAACGCTAATACTCTACATCCGTAGTTGAACCCACCTCAGTAGGTTTGAAGCCCTCAGTACTGACCCAAATGCTCTTTGATCAAGCCTCATATATCTAATGATTAAGATTATCAAAAGAATATCCATCAAAATTTAACTTTACCAGACCTATTGGAGGAGATAACCAATCAAACATAGCCTTCCCATGTGATCCCTTAGAATACCAAACATTTTTCCAATATAACAATAAAAAGATTCAAAGGAGTACCACAAAAGGATCAGAGATATGGATCTAAAGGAAGAAGAATAAGTCAACCAAATCTCAAATAGCCTCCATGGATCTTCATCTACCTTCATAGATCCTAGCATTTTTCTCTCATCATAAAAACTGTATCAAGGATAAAATAGAGATCAACCAAACCCATGAAAGAGATGAACAACCCATCTGCTACGCTACCCAATCGATCTTTGCATGATCAAGCAATCTATGCCAAAGTCCTAGTGCTATGGGGTAATGAAGAAAGAGATGATCAATTAATTCACAACTCTCTAAGCAAACAATACACCAGTCTCGGATGACAGCTTTGTAAAGCCTTCTCACCTATAAGTTAATACCTTTATATTAGCCACAAGGCATGCAAAAAGTCTTAATTTTAGGTGGAGCTTTTACATTTCAAATAGATTTTGTAGGAATAAAGGAGTAAAGATAGGAAGAAGGAACTATTGAAAAGAATCTTGAAGGTGCCAGTTAAAAAATTCTCACATTTGGGAAAGTAGGTAAAAAGTGCACATAGATAAGAGGAACAAAAGAAAAGGGAAAGCCTCTAATCTTGATTTGGAAACTACAACTTGAGAGGTCCATCACCCCCACCAGGCCACTACAATGTTGGCATCCCAACCATTGGACTATAACCCATAAATGCTTAAGATGAGTGTCATAGAGCATTGCTTCCCCTATGAAACCTTCACAACCACTTCCATACAAGGGTTATATTCCTCAAGAAGATCCTACCAAACCTTCATCACTTTTGGATTTGCAATGCTCCCATCCAATGTCGTAGTCTTTCTCCCCTTAAATACTAAGCACAAAAGATTCTTCTATAATTTCTCAATCCCAATGTCTGTTCATGTTGGGGTGTTAAAAACAGATCGGAAATAAATGAGAATACGAAATAAACAAGACTGCACAAGGGCAATCAAAGACAAAAAGGCTTTCTTGCAACCATCCAAACAAGAGGAATTTTTATGTACCACTGGGTCCTAAAGCGAACATCTCTATGGTTCCCTCTCAAAGAGAGACACAAATAAGTTAGCAGCCAAAACAGAGACTCCTTACTCTTAAAGGAAAGCCAAACTAAGAACAAGGTCCTCTCTAACATTAATAATCGACAATATGTGTTTCACTAAATTAATCTTGAGACTTAATACCATGGTTCACAATTAAGGTATAGATCATTGATTCGGAGGTCCCAAGACACATTAGTCTTGGTATCTCAGATCGGTATCAAAGGATACACAAAATATGTTAATTTAAGAATTCCAAAATTTTTAAGAGAATTGTTAAAATTATCACAAAAATAAATACAATCACATAGACTAAAAAAAGTAATAAATATTTAAGGAGAGAAAATTATTCATATAGTGATAGAAGCATGTTGGAATAGATTTAAAACTTTTTTATTTATCACCTCATTCTAAATATTAGATAAAACTAGTAAAAAAAGAATTCATTCTTATAATAAATTTGCTTAAATTAAATATTTTGAAAATTTAAAAAATATTTTAAACCATTGAAAATAACCATGAATCACCTTTAAAAATGTAAATATCTTTTTTCCTATCAAATATATTCTAAATAAAACCATTATAAAAAAACAACAAAATTTTTTATTAATCTTATTTTCATTGGAATAAATAAAATTTTAAACATAAATATATTTTATAGTACTTCTATCCATTAATTTTAAATTTTTATATTAATATTTATATCTTATTTATTTTATATAAACCTAAATATTTATAATCATTTCATTAATCCCAAATACCCAATCAAAAACCTCTCTCCCATTTCGGTCAAAAACCTCTCTCCCATTTCAGCCAAAAACCTCTATCCCGTTTTCGCAACACACCCATTTCTCTGTAAAATACCCCTTTCATATTTTCTGCACAATACCTATTTCACCTCTCAATCAACTACTTCTCATGTCATCTCTCCATGACACTCATTTCTCCAAACAATATCCATTTCACCTCTCAAAGACAACTTCTCACATCAATTCAAAGGTTTGAAGGCATTAAATTGGAGATAAATCAGCCACACCAAGATGCAAAAGCTCAGGTCTGAAGGATGAAGACGCAAACCAAGACCAAGGCTCCAAACTGTCCTTCCAAAGTTCTTTATTTTTGCGGTTTTCTATTTTCTCCACTGTTTTTTACTCAATTATCGGTCCAGTACAGGGCATGGCCAAGGCGGATATGACTCAGCTGAGTCATACCAATCTCGACTGACATTTGAATCCTACTTTATGTGCATTCAAAATCTTCCTTCCATTTTCCACCCTATGCAAATATTTGGAATTTTGAAATCCCCTTCCTTAGCCCATTTTACCATAGGTCTCCATCTACGATGCACCTCTTCCCTTGATAAGAGGTCTTTCAGTTTGATCTTTTTTCTATCCCTCAATGTTGCTAATTCAACTATCAAAGCACTCTCCCCCTCACAAGAACCTCCATGGCAATGTCTCTAAAGATTTTGATCTTTCTTCCCTTTAATTTCCTCAAGTTGGCCTTGTTCCAAATTTTTAGTTTAGCTTGAGTCGCAACTTTTGCTTGAACTTATGAGCCTCCTATCCTTTGACTAGCACCTCTATCCACTATGAGTTAACATTATCCTTAAAATTAGCATGGAACAAGCACATATTCTAAAATCTAAAAGGAACCAAACCCCACCTAAAACAATTGGTGTCTAAAATAATTAGACAATGAAGAGAAATAGTTCAAGATAAGGTCTTTAGATGGTTGGGAGGAAAAAATGACTTCCCAATCCTTTAAAAATATAAATCAATCTAACCTATTGCAAGTTTGAAAAAGTGAAAGAGGAATTTCTTAGAAAGGGATATATTAATTTGCACTCCCAAAGAAAACCATCAAAAAATCCCTAATAACAAAGGTGAGCCCAAACCCCCTTAACTTTTATGAAACACTTTTGTTGATATCGAAATCTCCCCAGCACACCACCTTGGATAAGATAATTCAAAAGATATGATAATTCTACTCAAAATTCCTTTCTAAGAGTAGAACCAATTGGGCCATAGACCACAAAAGGATAAAATCTCTTACAATGTTAGAAAAAAGCTTGACTACAACAAAGCTTCTATCATCACCTTAAAACAATTGAGGAGCTAAAATCCCATATCATACAATATCTCTAAAGGTTCACAACTGATGAGCTTCAACCATTCTTGTAGCCATCCATAGGCCACTCATTGAAAGCCTATCAAACTACTTCTTTGTCTCTTGAAGCATTACCACATCCAAAGCTTCCTTAAAAAGGAAATATTAGGTAACCAGCCTTTTCTTCCTAGATCCCAATCTACAAACATTCCAACTAATCACCTTCATAAAAATTTGAACAAATAAAGAAGACTACTTAAATCTCAATCTTCCTAGAGTAGTACTTAACTTCGGGCTTAGACCAATTGTTAAAAATTTTAATGACATAAAATTGTTAAGAGTGGAGAAATCATTGAGAATAATGTTTGTCAATTCTTTTTTTTTTTTTCTGGTACATTTCAATTCATTGTAAGTTCTAGTATTTGAGGAATTAAAGTTCTAATGGAGTTATACACTTGTACTGTATATAGATGCAACTATATTTCCTTTTTGAGATGATGAAATAACAACCAAATAGATTTTCATTGGTTTGTTCACAACAAAGATAAAGTTGGAATTGGTTTACCTTCTAAAGAGATGAAGTCGTGATCAATTTATCTTCTAAAGCAATGACGATAAATCAATGACTAAATGGCATTTTGAAATTTGGCATAAATGCAATGATAAATTTGTAATTTTAAAATATTGTGAAATGATACCTAAAAATGATTTTAGCAAAGTCATATCACCAGATATGTTTACCCACGTTTGTTATGGGCCTCACAAACCCTCTAGAATTCCAAAAAGAGTCTTTGTGCAAGACCCAAACATCAAAACAGGCAGAAGAGATCAAGCACTCATTCCCAACACCCCATTGAGCCAAATGTAGCCCAAGGACTCAGAAGAACTTCGAGAAAGCAATCAATAGACACAGAAAATTATCTCTAAGGCATAAGCATATGATCCTATACTAAATTGGAACAACCTTACAGTTGAGCTGCAATAGTAGGCTCAAAGATGGGAATGGGGAAAAGAAATAGAAATTTTCCAGTCCTAAAGAAAAGCAAACCTGTAGCATCCAAAGCACGGATTGATTCACAAAATGCATTAGCTCTCTCACGGCGACGCATCACATCACTTGTAGGACTAGGCATGGTTGTGAATTGGAAAATCTTGGACAAAAGATGTATACCATGTTAAAGAAACATTATAACCCACCACCTTGACACAGAATCCAAGAGAATATTCCTATAGTGGATAAATGATTATACACACACATGCAAACACAGTAACATAGAGCACTCAAGAAGAAGCATAAAGGATATAATCTCTAAGTTTATCTGTTGTATGTGGTATAGCAACCACCAATGCGCGGACCACAGCAATAGTAGCTTCATGTGATCCATCTTCAAGAAAAGCATCCATCTGAACACGTATCTTGTCAACAATCTGAAATGCCCAAAATTTGGTCAGCCAACTGTACAGAAGTTGCTCCACTATGATAGTCAGTATCAAGAAGTAAAAAAGTAATACCATATCATTTTTAAAATGTTGTGCCACAGCTCCAAATGCATCTATGCTGGCATACTTTACATTTAGGTTTTGGTCAGAGCCAAGAGTTACTAGGGCAGGCAAAACATGTGTTGAAGCAACTTTTGCATCAATATATGGCACCTGATAAGAAAAAGAAGTTAAAAGAGTTACAAATGCTCCATTAGATGTAACTGGAAATGACAATTACAGAAGAATGGATAAACTTACAATGACTTTCAATAGATTAGCAGCGCTAATTTTCATCTCTATGTTTGAGCTAACAACCATTTCCCATAAAATATTAAAAATCATGCCATGATGCTCTTCAAATGTACTGCATTATGTAAAAGCCTATTAGTCAAAACAATGAATTTCTAAATATTACAATTGAAAGATTTTCATGAAATACCAACCAAAGAAAGCGAACAGCATCTACAATCTCAGCATTGCGCTTTGTTGGTTGACTCTCCTTTACTGTGCCTTGAACTAAAAGGTTTCTCAAGTACTCCACCAATTGTTCATGCTTGCAAGGCGCACCTAAAACACCCGCCAAGAGAAGTGGCAGGACACACATAGTAGCAAGTCTCTCAGCAATAGCAGTTTTCGGTCTCAGACCTGTAATCAAGAAACAATTAGAGATCATAAAATTTAAATAAAAGGTTAAAATAAACAAAGAGTTTATTACCTTTTATTACTGAATGGATGGTAGAAGGGAAAAATGTCAAATCAGCATTATCCCCAATTGCTACCAAGAATACAGGTAGCATTATGTGTGTCAAATAAGAATCCCCAAAACGTTCAGATACAGCCAACAAAAACTGCATCATGAATATCTAGATTAGCAAGTACTAGAAGGGCAATAAACTCATGCATATGAAACATAAAATGAACCCAAAAGCATTCCTTAGAATAAATTCAAGTACAAGATAATACCTTAGTGATTCTGTTTCTCAAATTATCCTCCTTCTGAGGTAACAAGCAGGCTAGCTGAATCAAACTAGGAAAGCAGTCAATGTGCATCCATTCAAACGCAGGCCATTCAATATGTCCACTGTCAATATATTTAAATCTCTCAGAAGCAAATATTGCAGCAACCACACTTTCAAATATTGTAATAATATTTTCACAACATAAAATGTTATGTCCCATTTGGGAATGAAAAAGGTGTAGAAAAGGGGAAATCAGAGACTACCCTGCATATAGTTCAAGCAAGGAGGTAGAAAATAATGTTCCCATTGATTCTGAAACTGTAGGAAATGGGCATGTCTCAATTGCTTTCTGGTGCACAAATGGAAGCAATTCTGTCAGCATTCTCAATAAGACATCAACATTCCAGCGCTCTCGTTCACCTAAAACATGTAGATGTGACTCAACTGAACCTTCAACCCCCGAAAGAGGAGGACAACGCTGAAAAGTTGGAAAGAAAAGTTACAAAAGAGAAATACAAGAAATGAGGTAGAGAAAAATTTGAGTAACAAGTAAAGGATTATCAGTTAGAAACTAGCATACCTGAGAAGAGCCCAAGATATGAGACAGTAAAATTCGTAAAATATGGTCCAATTTGTTTCCCCAATTGATTACTGCAGGAACTAATTCTTTAAGTGTAGTCTCTACAACCACTCCAGACGGATCACAGACCAGTTGAAACATCAACTCCTCAACCTATCAACCAAAAAAAGAAGACAAAAAAGATATATTGGAGAAATTTCTTATTATTATCTTTTTTCCTTCCTTGTAAGTTATCATATTATGATCAGGGGAAAAGGCTCCATTCCCTAGACCATGTGTCATCAACCTGTTCTAGAGCTTACATTGTAGCCAATTCTGTCAAGTCAGATTTCTTCTCCCTGATTGCCCCGAAGCATATTTAGTGAGGCTGACCTTGAAATATTTATCCATATTTGGAAAGAGTGGTAGCAGCAAAGCCAGATTATGAGCAGCAGCATCCCGAACAACAGTTCCAGAATCTTCAATCAGTTGTTGAACAATGGACAAAATAAGAGAATCACGAATCTCAGGCCGAACAAATTCTGCAAGCTCCCCGCATGATTGAGCAACAAGCAGCCTGCGCTCTTCATAGATGTGATTTATCTGCAATTGGTGAAACCCATTAGAAAGAAAGCAATAGAATAGGAAAATTGAGAGGCTCCTAAGAAAATCCAGACTGAAGCTCACTTGTTCCCAACACTGGGGAAGCAATTCTGTTTCTGTTCTCATCTCTCCTACATTCTTAGCAAGGTTAACACATGCCTGAAACGAAGTTGAAAAGATTTAGTGTCATATTCAAATCATAGATACTTTACAATATAATTGCAGTACTTCAACAGTAACCTACATCCATTATAATTCGTCTCTGTTGCTCATCCGGACGTTTAATTAAATTGAACAATGTGTGGGTTAAGGAATCACGGGTGCTGCTATCTGGGTGACGCTCAATAGCACACATTATCAGGGGAAGAAGCTCCTATGTGCAGGTAAGACCAATAGAATAAATGACTCTTCCACTGTAAAACCAGAAACAAATTTAGAAATAGGAATAAAATAGTAAAAACAAACCTCCCGGTGGTTGATCAAAACATAAGGAACAATCTTGGGCAAGGCATCTGAAAGGATCTGGATGGTTCCCAACCCCTGTCAAAAATTAAATTCCAGACAGTAAGGGGTGCTGAATATTTCACAACAATAAAGGCCATTATAGTAAAAAAGAGCTCTATGAACTTGCCGTCTTTTCAGAAACAATTTTGCCACCTATATTATCTGATTTAAGTACTTCACTTTCTTCAGGTGGTGGTTCACCATTTTGTTTAGGGGCATTCACAACATTTCCTGCAGTACCATTCTCACTTGAAGAACTAATTAACAACTCTTGTGCAACTTCCTCAGGTTTTTTCATGCCGTCATCAGAAATTTGACATGCCAGCAATGGAGCATCTTGATTCTCTAAAACACCAGATGTCGTGTCCACTTGATGAGATATTACAGTTTTATCTTCATGTATCTCAACAACATTTTCTTCTCCCTGAATTGACTCTTTCCCACAATTGCTGGAATCTAAAGCATCAGTAGCAATGGAGTTTTTTGCTTTTAAACTTTCCATCTCCATCTGTAATGACTTTATTTCCTCCTTGTATCTTTCTAAGGACTGGGACTGTACATCATCAACATCACTAGTTGCCCAACTCCGTCCAGAACGATATCCTTCAATGTGCATTTTCAGTGAAGTGATTTCTGCTCTACAGTCATTAAGGTCCTTTCTTTGGTGCTCCAAGGACTGCTTCAAAACTTGCACCTGAGGTTTACGATATCAATGTATATATTCTTACATACATGTCTATGATGGCTACATAATACATTGTAATGAGAGATTTACCAGGTTCTCCCTGTCCTTAAGATCCTTCTGAAGAGCTTCTGATGATTTTGTTAAAGCCTTTATTTGACCATCAGCCAAATCTTTGTTTTTCAGCAAGCACTCCTTTTCATGATTTAGCTTCTCGTTTGCTTTTAGCAATGACTCATTTTCTCGAAGCATGGCAATTTTCTCCTGCAGCATAGAAAGCTTAATCAGAATATGCAGCAACACCCAAATCAAACACGAATGTTCCAAGTCCTCACAATGTTACCAACAAACATCAAGCCAAACAATCTATCATTTTTAAAAAATTTAGATTTAAGTACTTATCAAATAAAATTTGAGGCAAAAACCTCCATTCACTCCATTAGAGTTTGACAACTAAGCCCATTGTACATGAAACATTAGCGAATACTAAAGTTCCTATTTGTTTCATGATGCATAAAAAATTGTTAGATTATGATTGTGTAGTGAGAAGAATAACAAAGAAAAAGATTAACAATTGTAGGGAAAAGAATAGAAAATTGACTTAGTGAAAGATTTGGAAAGAACAATTATGAGAAGAGAGGGGTGATAACCACACAATGGAAAGAACAATTTTGGGAAGATCTTTGGTGGGGTAACCAAACTTTGTGCTCTCAATTTGCTGATCTTTATAGAGTTATTTCTATGAAAAACCTCATTGTCTCAAATGTCCTTGGCAATTCCTTTCCACTATCTTGGAATTTTAATTTTTGCCGCAATCTTACTGATTCAGAAATTGATCTCCTTCAGAGATTAATGTCCTCCCTTAGTTCAGTGCTTTTCTCTCCTTCTTTGGCAGATTCAAGAGCGTGGTCTTTGTCATCGTCAGACTTGTTTTCAGTGAAATATTTTTTCTTGGCCTTGTCAAAAGTCTCAAATCCTATCTTGTTCCTTCCGGCCAAGTTTTTGTGGAGTTCAAAAGCCCCTTCAAAAGTTAAGGCCCTCGCTTGGTTAGTAGCACATGGGAAGGTAAACACCAATGATAAGTTGCAATTGAGAAGACCCTACAAATCCCTCTGTCCTCAATGGTGCATTCTTTGCAAAGGAAATGGAGAGTCGATCGACCACCTTTTTCTTCATTGTCCTGTTACCATTAGACTCTGGCACAAGTTGTTCAATCTAGCAAGGTTGGTTTGGGTCCCTCCAAGGATTTTTGAGGACATGTTGGTTATTGCTTTTAAAGGCTTGGGGAACTCATTAAGAGGCAAGACACTTTGGCAAATTGCTTGCCTTACTTTGGTATGGATGGTGTGGCAAGAGAGAAACAATAAGATCTTTGAGGATAAGGGGAGAACGGAAGAGATGTTATGGGATTTGATTTTGTTCTATTCCTCTCTATGGGCTTCTTGTTCTGCAGCTTTTAGAGGAGTTCCTCTAAGTGTTTTACAACTCAACTGGATTGCAATTTGCGCTTCAAAAGTTTGAGAATGTTGGGTTTTCTCTTTGTTTTTAGATTTCCATTGTTGGGAGTTTTCTCTTTTGTTCAGTTTGTGTAGGAAGGACCTCTCATACTTCCCTTAGTTTCTTCTCTTTCTTTTGTATCTTTTCTTTCTCCTGTATCTTTTCTTCTATTAATATATTTTTCTTCGTTTCTGATCAAAAAAATAATAATAATAACTACACAATGGAAAAACTGAAAAGTTACTCCAAAACATGTGATCAAGGTTCATTTTGACTTGTATATTACTATATTAAGAGAACTAGGCTCTTACCATTTTGGCCCCACTTGGTTCATAGAATGCAATGAACAGCAATGGGGCACCTTGAGGTATACATTCCTAGCATCAATATCTTAAGAATCAACTATTCCCATTTTAGTGTTTAGATCCTGAACAATTCTACAAGTAGAGTGTTTCTATTGCCACTCAATTTAATTTGTATAGAAACTAAAATTTGGTCACTTTCTTAATACCTTCGTTTATAAGTAAGTGTATAACTATGATACCTGGATCCTCCAACTTCACCTAGCTTGGCCATGTTGACACGACAGAGTACAGGTATGTCATCCTATGAGAGACTCTGCCTTGGATCTGAACATTTGATTTTAAATGATTTATTTTTTAAAATTAACTTCCTCAAAGGATAGCTATATTGGAAAAGAGAGTTTGTTTGAGGTGAAATTTTATAAAAATGTTTAGAGGTGAGAAAGAAAAAATAAGGATAAAATAGAAAAGAAGATGAGCATAAGGATAAAATAGAAAAGAAGATGATTTCTTATCAAAGATATCTTTTTTCTTCTATTGATATTTACTTGATATTTTTTTATTTTATCCTTGTATCATGTCATACCCAAGTGTCTATCTCTGTTATTGAGACCTCTTTTTGGTCGAATCCTCAAATCCTAAAATTTGTAGGTGTAAAGGATCAAACAACTAGACACATATCCATACCCAACACCTGCACCGGAAAACCATACAACATAGGTCTATAAGACTGAAAATTAGAAAGTTAGTGATGGATCTAAAACAATGCAAAGTTCTGCACAAAGAGATTTTCATTAAATTACATAATTAAATTTTGTAATATACACCTTATAAGATTTTCAAAATAAATAATGGTTTGATGTGACAGGATATGACATATAAGCATGATTTTAATTATATTGCATAATCACTTTTCCTAATTTTTTTTTTTTTTTTATCTCTTTCATTCTCTTCATCTTCAACTATATCTTTTTAGGGAAGTCAGAATGTTAGATGAGGAGTTATATATCCCTTTTTTGGGGTCAAATTTTGAAAATTTGGCCTAATTCTGCAGAGTGAATAAAAAATTTGACTAACTTTTATTTGAGTAGAAAAAATAAAAGAGAAAAATTGTTCAAAAGTATTAAATTTGAGTATAGTCCTTTGACAAAAGGAAAAAAAAAAGTTTCAATTCTTATTTAATATAAAACAATATTTTCAAATGATTCTTCAATTATAAAGGACAAAAATAGGATTACAAAATTAAGGCATAAAAAAGCATCTTCAAAATATGGAAATTATTATGATTTTGTATTTTTGAGATTGGATATTTAAGGGTATGTTATAATTGTAAATTATAATAACTATTATTCCACTTCAAGGGTATACAAATATTACCTCCTTATATAGAGTTTCATTACCCACTTTTTTTTTTTTTTTTTTTTCTGATAGGTAGTTTCATTACCCACATTTAGGGGTTATGGAATGAAATGGAAAATCTACCATATATTGGTTTGCATGAATCACAAGAATTTGTAAATGAAGATTGCTTTCTCATTCCTATTCCTTCATTCCTCAAACCAAATGCAAACTTAAGGTGTTGCCAAAAAATTTCATCTTTATTCCCTAAAAAAATGCTTGGTAGAAAAATTACCAGAAGCCACAAATTAGGTATAGAAACCTTTAAACACTTGCTAGTACTGCACATAAAAATTTTAGAAAGGGAAATGAATCATTTTAAAAGACAGGTATAAGAACTGGCTCACTAGATGAGTAAGAATGATGGGCTGTGGGAAACAAAATATTCAAAAATGAGTCTTACAGAATTAGGATGCTAAGATGGACGAGTCCTGAACAGCCAAATGAGAGAATATCAGACACAAAACTAAAAGTAGCACCTGATAAATACAAGATGAGGGAATAACGCTTATGATGGTTCAACTTAGTCCAAGAAATGCACCAATAATAATGATTCAATGTTTAAGGGGTTCAAATAGGAAGCAGCAGACAAAATTGAACTTGAACTGAGGTAGTCAGAAAAGATGTGATCATTTTCAATTTAAAATAATACAGTCAGGTGGTAACAAATAGCCATATCTTTGCTTCCAAATAAAGTTCTTTTTTACATATTCATTCATTTACATGAATTAGAAGCTTCTTATAAAATTTATGCCTTCTCTGTGACCTGTCAAACCCTTTTAGTTGCTTGCACCTACTAAAACCCATACTCATAACAAAGCTTTTTTCCATGGTTGTGACAACTTCCTTCATCCAAGTGCATGAACGCTAATTCTTACCAAACTTGGAAAGCAAAGATGACTCCACATAAATCCAATTCCACAAGGCCAAGGCATTCAAGAGTATTCTACATGGACTTGAGTACTGAATGTTTTTTTTTTTATAAGTAAAGGATATGCATTAAAAAGGCAAAACGCCGCAAAGCATACAGGAAGTATACAAGGCAGCTTAGGCCTCAAAAAAACAAAAACAAAGAATCACCTCCCTTTAAGTGGAAGCTATCCACTCTAAAAAGCCTATAAGGGAGGACGCCTCCTCACCTACATACAATTTGGCCCAACTCCACAAATTACAAACAAAAAAATTCTTTAACTTTTGAACATTCAATATCACCCCCCCCCCCCCCCCCCCCCCTTAAAGCTAATCTATTCCTGTCCTTCCACACCGTCCAAAAAATACACAACGGAATGGCATCCCATATCTTTTTCCTTTTCTTTCCCACAAACGATCCCCTCCGACTAGCTAAAACCTCCTTTACAGTTTCTGGAAAAACCCATTTCACATCAACTAAACCAAAAACAATATCCCATAAGGCTCTAACCACTGTACAATGTATAAGGATATGATTTACACTTTCTTCCTCACAGCCACACAAGAAGCAACGGTTTGGCAGTTGAAATCCTCTTCTTTGAAGTTTATCCAAAGTTAGCACCTTTCCCATGTCACCTCCCAGGCAAAAAAAGCAACCTTAGTTGGCACCCTTGCCACCTAAATACTTCTTGAAGGAAAACCTATATCATCATACTTCGCCAACAAACTATAAGCTTCCTTGACCCTAAACTGACCACTTTTTCCCTTCCTCCACATAACTGAGTCTTCCTCCAAGGAGGGTTTGAAACCCCTCAATATGTGGAGAAAGTCCCCAACCAACTCCAACTCCCAATCATTGAAGTCCCTCACAAAATGAAGGTTCCAATTTCCTTGACCCGAATTTTGATCCCACATTTCCTCAACCGTTGAATTCCTTTGCACAGCCATACCAAAGAGATGAGGGAAACACTGAGACAATGAAGCTTCTGAACACCACACATCTGTCCAAAATCTGATCATGTTGCCTTTCCCTACTCGGAATGTCATGTTATCCCAACACTACTCCGATTCTTTCCAAATCTCCTTCCAAACCCCTACTCCAACCGCCCCATTTGCCTTTTTGGGCCTCCAATCAAGACCCTCCTGCCCATACTTCACCTTGATCACTTGTCTCCACAGATTATCTTTGTCACAGGCATACCTCCATATCCACTTACCAAGTAAAGCTTTGTTCAACAAAGCTAGCTTCCTAAGTCCTAGCCCACCTTTATCCTTGTCTGTACATACCACCTCCCAATTAACCAGATGAACTTTTCCCTCCATATTTCCCCCTCCCCACAAAAAATCCCTTTGCAATTTCTCAATCCTTCTAACCACGATCTTGGGCATTCTGAAAATAGACATTTGATAAATTGGCATGCTAGCCAAGGTGCTTTTTATTAAGGTGACTCTTCCTCCTTTAGAAATATATTGTCGTTTCCAAAGAGCTAGTCTCCTCCTTACTCTCTCCTCCACCCCATCCCATATATAAGGCGCTTTGTTTGGAGCCCTTAAAGGAAGACCCAAGTACTGAGAGGGTAAAGACCCCACCCTGCAACCTAGCTCAACAGCCAACTCCTCCATCTCCATCACCTCTCCAACTGGAATGATTTCACTCTTGGCTAAATTAATCCTTAGCCCTGAAGCCGCTTCAAACCAGAATAAAATCCAACTTAAGTGAGTTAGATGATCCTTTTGGCCTCACAGAATATAATTGTGTCGTCAGCAAAAAACAAGTGAGAAATGTTCATTGGAGGACCACTTCCACCCCTTATGTTGCATCCTGATAAAAACCCCCCCTCCACAGCTCTCCTGATAAGAACATCTAGCACTTCCATCCCCATAATGAAGAGGTAAGGAGACAAAGGATCCCCTTGTCTAAGTCCTTTAGTGCTAGGGAAGAAACTTGCAGGCACTCCATTAACCAACACTGAGAATTTAGCTGAGGATATGCAACTCCACATCCACCCCACCCACTTAGACCCAAAGCCCATCTTTTGTAACACCTTCAACAAGAACTTCCAGTTGATGCTGTCATAGGCTTTCTCTATATCCAATTTGCATATAATACCCTTTCCTTTTTGTTTCTGCCACGTGTCTATCACTTCATTTGCAATTAAAGAGGCATCAAGGATTTGTCTTCCCCTCACAAAGGCATTCTGAGAAATGGAAACCACCTTACCTACTACTTTCTTCAATCTATTAGCTAGCACTTTAGCCAACAACTTGTAAAGCCCCCCCAAGACACTAATAGGTCTGAAATCTCTAAGATCCTCAACCCCACTTTTCTTGGGAATCAATACCAAGAAAGTATTGTTGAGACTCTTGAGGAAAGAGCTGTGATCGTAGAAGTCTTTGAACATTTCTAAAATCTCCTCTTTAATGAACTCCCAACAACTTTGCCAAAACGCCATAGTAAAGCCGTCCGGACCGGGGGCTTTATCCTCATTCATCTCCATCAAAGCCACATGGATTTCATCTTATGTAAAGGGCCTCTCCAAGTTCTCAGCCTCTTGTAGGCTGATCTGATCAAACTGAAGATTCCCTATGTCCGCCTTCCACCCCATATCTTCTGAAAGCAAACTTTGAAACTCATTAGCTATTCCTTCCCTGATTTCCTTCTCCTCTATCAACCACACCCCGTTGATCTTTATTATCTCCAAAGAGTTATTTCTACGGTGAGCGCTTGCCATGCGATGAAAGAAACCCGTGTTTCTATCCCCCTCCTTCAGCCATATTTCCCTAGAGAGCTGTCTCCAATGAGTTTCCTCCATAATCACCCATTTTCTATAATTATCCTTTGCCTCTTTCTTGAGCTCTGTTTCCTCCACAGTCAGAATTCTTTCACTTTCCTCCCTATCCCAGAATTCCACTTGCTGCAAGGCTAAGGATTTGTTGCTCTCCAGCTTTCCAAATACTTCTCTATTCCAAACTTTCAATTTCTGTTTGATTTCCTTCATCTTAGTAGCCAATCTGTAACTAGCACTGCCCCTAACCTCAATCCCTTGCCCAGCAAGATCATTGAAGCCCTCTACCTTAAGCCACATATTTTCAAATCTGAATGGAGTCGGGCCCCATCTTATCCCCCCCACTAACGTAATTGGAAAATGATCGGATACCGAACGGGGCAACCTACACTAATTAATCCCATTGAATTGGTCTATCCAACTAGGGGATACTAGGAACCTGTCCAATCTTGCCCATGCCTGATTGTTTTGTCCCCCATTCCAAGTAAATTCACCCCCCTGAAGGGGAAGATCCACCAGCCCCAGATCATCTACAATTTCAGCAAATTTCCTCATTGCTGAATTCATTCCCCTCTGGCTACTCCTTTCCCGCGGAAACAGAGTAATATTAAAATCCCCCCATATACACCAAGGGTCTTCCCACAGCCCTCTGACCAAACTCATCCCATTATGCATCCCTTTCCACTTTGGAGAACAATCCATACACTCCCGTAAAAATCCATATAGCCCCATTTTCTACGTTCCGAAATCTGCAAGATAACGTAAACTGACCCTCTTCCCAATCTAGAATATCCAAAGTCCTTTTATCCCAGCATATCAAAATTCCTCCCAAAGCCCCTTCCGCATTCACAGCTTTCCAAGCTAGGAATCTTCCGGATCCTAAACTTCTCGCAATGCTGTCCGACATAACTTGAATTTTTGTCTCCTGAATACAGATTACGTCCACCCTCTGGTTCCTTATGCACGTCTTAATAACTTTTCTTTTAGAGCTATCATTTGCTCCCCTCACATTCCAACTCAGAATTTTCATCTTCATTGGGCAATCACAATCTGGCGCCCTTTGCCCTGTACCGAGCCTTTCTATTTAATTCCCCCCTCATAATTAATGGAGCATTCCAGTCTTTTTAACTCCCTTTCGAATTTAGATTTTTCCAGTAGCTCTTTACTATGGATTTTCTCCCTTCTTTTTCTGGTTTTGGTCAGAAAATTCAGGATTTCCTTCTCCAACCCCTCCGTGGAGAAGCCCAGGAATTGGCTGAATTTCGCCAAACTACTCTCCTCCCATTTGCCCTCCTGCTCACCTCTCTCTGTTTGGGCATCAAAAATATCTCCGACCCCAAAAATCCCCCTGCCCTTATCACTGTTACTTATATTTGCTCCCAGTTCCTTACCTCCATTGCTTCCTTCATTGCAGCCCTCATACACCATTAACCACATTGAATTATCAGCCCGATCTTCCTCATTCCAGTCCCCAGAATGATCGAAAAACTCCCCCCCGGGAGTCCGATCAAAAGTAAAAGAATTGAGATGAGAGGTCCCCAAAACCCTTTTCCCCCAAGAGCACAAACCCATTCCATACCTCATTGACTCCTCTTTAAGCGCCTTATCCGTTTTTGATATCCTAGCCACTCCATATAACTTCCTCAAGTCCTCAGCCTCCCGCGCAACAAAAGGCTCTGGCACATGAGGATTACCTGGAACGGGTCCCGTCGACAGAGAATCCTTCTTCTGAGGGTTATTTTGATCTTGGGCTGCTGAGGAAGTTGGGCCTTCCCTTTGCTTTACAACTAAATCAGGACCTTTGTTTGACAATTGGGCTTTTGGCGACTCTGGGCCTACAATAGAGCAGCCCACTTCATCACGCCTATGCGGCGGGCCTGCTTCTGGGCTAGCAGCCACACCTTTCATCTTCAAGCCCATAACTCCGCTCTTCAGACCAGGCCCACCACCCCCTCTTGGCTCCTTTGGGTTCACAGATGGGCTTAAGAGGTGCAATGCACCAGTTGGAGCCCAAGACCTGGATGTCGGGCTTTGAAATACAACCCAACCCGATCCAATCCCCTACTCACCCGTCCCATCATCTGACGAGTGCAGGGTCTCGAGACCCACGCTCACCCACCCCTTCCTCACTCGCTTCTCCGCGCGTGAGATCTCCTCACCCCTACCCTCACTGTTGTGACGACCATCATTTTGTCTGCAACTCCTCCTTATCACCGGACGACATTCCCACCATAAAGATACAGCATAGACCTCCTCCTCTGCTTCAACTTCCAGGACACTCGGTCTAGCTTCGCCTCTCCCTTTCACCAATATTCTGGCCCACTAGAGCTCGCCCATCGTTTTCGTTTGGTCGTCGACTGTGATAAAGCCGCCACATTCGTCCCCCACCTTCTTCAAGACCTCTGGGCTCCAAAGCGAAACTGGGAGCCCAAATAATCTCACCCAAATTTCCTCTGTCTCTTCCTCCTCTGTCCAACATCCACTCCTAGGACTCCAGAAATCCAGCCCTAACTGAATCCCATCCATCGTGCAATTTCCTGAGGATACAACACTACGGGCCTCTTCCAAATCTTCAAAGTCCAGCAAAACCCTTCCCTTATCCAACTTAGCCAGCCCTAAGCTACCCTTAAGCTCCCACAATTTTGCCCAAAGCTGTCCCACCTTCTCAAGGTCATCATCTCCCCCTGAGTTGTCTTTCCTGCTCACCACGACACAATGTTCCAATTTCTTTAGCAATTCTATTGATTCCTCCCTTTTCACCTTCACTGCGATTGCGTTTGGGTTACCCGACAATGCTCGTTTTGCTATTGTTGCATACGATCTCCCCCCAACAGTCTTCCCCATGTCCTTTCCTTCCTGGGTTTCTGGTCTGCTACCAAAAGAGCCTACCATCTGGTTAAGCTTCTCCGCCATGATCATCCACCCCCTTTTATCCCTTCTGCCTCTCGGGATGAAGATACAGAACCATTTCTTCTCTAGATCAGAGACCCCTAGCCGAATAAATCCCCCCACTTTGTTTTTTCCTCGTGACATGGAATACATTCGGCCCTGCTCCTTCCATTCCCTTCCCCATCTTGCTTCTTTCTCATCCTTGATGCAGAGATTCAGGCCTTCCAAGAAAAACCCTAGACTGTACGCTCCCAATCGCACCCATGACGAAACCCCTCCCTTCTTCTCCACAATGAGGACCTGGATTTTTCCTTTTCTATCTTCCCCAATAATCTCGAACGCCTTGGATTCCACTATGAAGCTGCACTCCTTCCTTCTGCTTCGCGGCGCCGACCCCTCCTCCCCCTCCTCACCATCGCACTCGTCTACGCACTCTCTCTCGACTTGAGTACTGAATGTTGAATGTTAGAATGTACCAAGGTCCCAACTTCATCAACCCCTAATGTTAGGACAGTGAGACAAACCATATACAGGAATTTTCCTCAGGAACTTATACTTAATAAGAAATGTGTACCCCACTCTAAAATCTTCCCAAGTCATTCTGCATTTGCTACCAGGTGTGTTGGATGTATAACCCAATACATATTCAAGTTCTTTTGTATCAGGCTATTAAACCATTCTGAAGATTTTCTTACATATTTTTTATGAAACCACCAAAAGGAAGTGTTTATTCTTCCCTTCTTTTTGTTTCCCCAAATTTCTCAAGATGACTTCTTGTGCTGTATAAAAAGTAGCCTCCAAAATACTAAAACCCTTCCTGATTCTTTCTGCAGTCACTTTGGAATTCCTCTGAATCATTACTGTTCTTCCATTAGATTTGTTGATATTTAATTTTGCTCCTACGTATGAACCTATAGATAGGTATCATGAATGCATTTTGATATGACGAGTGATACATGTAGACAGTCATGAGGCCATGCCAAAGATGGTCCTACGCTATGCAGAATTATTGGGATAAAGCCACATGCCACTCCATCTCCAATTGGCTCCATGGTCATCTTTCCCAAATCTCTTCCCATTCTAAGACATGGTATGTAGATGGCTCTTTCTTAGGTGAATGCTCAAACTCCTAGGAAGCCCTCAATTTGTGGATGTTTTCCTTGTATTCTTATCCATCTCAAAATGGAAAAGTCATTTTATAAGGCGACTGAAGAGAACCCCCACCATGATAAGGTGGGAGGTTGTTTCCACATCCACGCCTCCTACACCTCCCTTGAAAATCCTTATGAACATAGAACCAAAAAGGCTACACTATTTCCCAAGTCGGGACCTGGGATGGTTTGAAAAGCCCAAAACAGATTTGCTACACCTTAGTGGTGGCCTCAACCAGCTCCACTATCAAGTACACAGAATGGTTGAAGATTCTTGATTTGGCATCAGAGTTGGAGGTTCATTGAAACAAGAATAGCCTGAGCAATGACAGAACTCTTTCAACCGGAACAGGAGGGAAGAGGACTACCACTGTCCATGGGATAGATGTAACTATCACCACATTCCTCTCCAATAACTGGTGGTCCACATGGTACCATTTCATTGGCCATGGGTTTGTAGACAAACTGGTAATCATTCTAAACCCCCTATAACTGGGTCTAAGAGCTTATTACAAAAAGAAATTCAATTTTGCAGATTTGAAATTTCTAGTTCAAAAGCCCACTCTTTGAATTCTCCACGATTCTACACTCACCCTCATGAGGCTATTCCCAATTTTTCCAATCCCCTCTCACTTCCCACTCTGCTTCACTTTTCTCTAGGATTCAGACACCTCAACACCTATAATGGATGGCCTCCTCTAGAAAGGACCTTATGCAAATATATTCATAATCAGAGCAGAAGAATGGGATGTCTAAAGGATTTTGACAACTGATATGATATATCATATATCATCTAATAACATTCTAGCGGTCAATCAACATTTGGTGAATTTAGAGAAAAAATTGTCTAAATCCTCTAATAAAGAATGAATATGCAACAAAACTATATTAGCTCAAGCAACTAGATGCACCAGAAGGAAAGAATTGTGAAAATAGAGGTCAAAACTTGTGATCCAATTTCTATAATCTATATTAATGAAAAATGCAGGGATTGTATGTGAATCTTTAAGCTTCAGCAAGATACTGATGTAGATATCATTACCATTAATGAAAATCATGAACATCTAAAATCTCCAATGGTTAAACCTATTTGCCACTAGTCAGTAACAGGTTTTTAGGTTAAGTGCAAGAAGCAAAGAGTATTAAGTGCAAAAATCAAAAAGTGACCTGCAAACAGCAATGCCCTATGTAAAAAACCAACATGATACATCAGTGAAGAACATTAATTTCAAACAACACATAACAGTAGCATGCATCAGCAATCTTATTAAAAATATGGAGCAAATCATCTATCCACTTGTGTTTCAGAAAGTACCTCAGCAGCTTCTGCGGTAGATGAAAGATATTGATAATAATAATGGCGTAAGGCATCCGGTACACATGCAGGTGTATTCTGCCAAACATCTAGGTTTTGGTCGATAACCTGGGATAAAAGTATTGAAAAGTTAATATTGCGTCTAAATCTTGTCTATATAAAAGTACATGTGTACATGCATCCAGACATGTTATGTACAACTAAAATTCATGTTGCTAATTATGACTTCTTAGAACAGTGAGCCAATGAAAAGTACATGCAAAATCCAAAATTTTCTATGATTTCTTTTACTTGATTTTATTTAATATACCAGGAATTATCTGGATTGGTGTTGGGAAGACCTAATTGAATGAAAAATAAATTAAATTAAATTAAAATAAATCAAGCTAATGGATTACTAATTGGATTGGCCCAGCAGGACAACCCTGAAAACCATTAGTTTACCAGGTTTTGGGTTTTTTGACCACCTCTGATAGACAAAGTAGTTTCAAATAAAGACTACGAATTAATTATTTCATGTCATAATATACTTTACTCAAAGCAGTAAAGTGCTTATTACAATAGAATAATATTCACAATTCTCTTGTGTTTATATAAATTTATTTTATATCTTTGAATCATACTCTGTCTGGATTTGAGTTAGTGGAATGACACATAAACAGTGGCATGACCTTTTACAGTCAACAGTAGCAAATGTTAAACACTCATTTAAACAGGTGAGACAAGGAAAAGAAATTACAAAAAATGCAAGGGGCTTAATAAGAAAGAAGTTATCTCCTCTCCATGTGCACAGAAACATTAAATGAGAGCACTGTTCTTAAACTGGACATGACACTTGATGGTTAACTGGTCAGTTTTTCTGATCCAAGCTAACCCCTATAATGGTTCTTCTAGGAAAACTGACCATTTCATCATAACTCATTCAACCCAAGCAGTTGACAGAAGTCACAGAACCAGTCAATCAGAATGGGTGAGGGCTTACATAATCGCCCCATTTCATGTGAAGCCCATAGAAAAGCAGTCTTATTAGAAGTCATATCTTTCAAAAGATCACAACTTTCTCCAACCCATCAAGTATCAAAAGGTTTTAAAATTACTTTTTCGAAAAGACAAGTCAAGACTGGAAATTTAATTGCTTTAACAGTCTAAAATTGTCAATGAAACTGCATTCTTTTAATTAAGAACTTAGTAAAAGAAGTGCCAATAAGGGAGCAAACACTAATACACAGGGGTAATACAACAAGACACCAAAAAATGAAAGAAAATCATGCCAGCACTAGGATTTCTAAAGAAAGAAAGAAGGATAAACCTCCCCCCTTAACCCAAGAAAAGAGGGACTTAAAAGTCTTTTACTCTTAACAACTAAAATCTCCTCCCCACCTCAGCCCAAAAAGCTTCCTATTATGTTTCTCCCACATGCACCAGGACTTGCTCAGCAGCGCCAAATTCCAAACTTTCCTATACTTTTGCCTACAGAACTGCCACATTAGCAAACCAGAGCATCCCTCACACAGGAAAGCACTACTGATGTGATGCCAAAAAACAAGAAATGCAGTCCACAGGAAACTAGCCACCTCACAATGTAGGAGGATATGGGAATTAACTGACAGATTGTCCTGTGTACAGACAACGATAAGTGGCCCTAGTCCTGCCACAAATTTGGCCCTCCACCCATTCCTCACTGAGATACAGGTGAAACCAAGGAAGATACCTCAAACTTTCCACATGGCATGCTAAGGCCCAGAAACCATCAAAACTTGCCACCCACAAACACCATCCCACTTCCAACTCCCCAAAATTTTTCACGATCACTTACAATCACAAACCTGCAGAGCCACCTGTCTAACATGGATTTATTAAAAATAAGAAAATATAAATACCTAGGCCCCAACCTTCACAGGAGCACAAAGCATACACCTTCTCCTTAGGGAATCTTGCTGAAACATTCCCAAATGGTTACGAGCTGAAATCAGAATAAAAGAAGCTGAAAATCTGAACAAGAAACTGCATTTTCCACAAGTGAAGCCTCACCTTGAAATACTCCACCATCAAATCATAAACCAGTATGGATTTGAAAGAAGCACCCAAAGGTAATCCTATATAGCTAGATAGAAGCTTCCCCACCTTATACCTAAGCATACCTCCAAAGGCTTTGCATTGACTACATAATCTACCAGAAAAGTTTTACTCTTGTCCAGGTTAAGCCACAACTTGACACAGGTTCAATGCACAAACAAAACACACCCAAGGCACAAAACTCATCTCCATCTGCATCATGGAACAAAAGTCTTATCTGCAAATAACAACTATGCACTTCAAACCCTGTCTCAACTCCATCCCCAACATGAAACCATGGAAAGACCAACTTCCACTACCTTGGGATTAAAGAAAAGCTTAGCTCCTCCAAAACCAAAACAACTAAGTAAGAAGAGAGTTGATCCCTTGTCTCAAGCTCCTAGAACTTTAAAAAGGAACCATAGATAAATACTATTTTGCAACATTGAAAATCTAAGAATGGATAAATAAAATTTGATCCAAGAAATCCCCTGGACAAAAAACAATCTTTGCCAACAAAGCAAGAAATCCAGAAGAAACATGGTCATAGGTCTTTCCAATATCCAATTTGTGAACCAGACCTGCCTTGGAGCTTTTAATTTGGAACCATAGCTTCATTTAGGATTAGGAAGATATCAAGAATTTGTCTATCCTTGAAAGTTGAAATATGTTATTTCAATACAAGGCTCACCACCACCAACTTCAAAGTCTTAGTCAGCAACACTAAGAAAGTCTTTAATGTCCTCCATCACACCTCCTTTGAAGATCAACACTAAAAAATTAGCATTCAATCTCTTCTCAAACAAGCCCAACTCTAGAAAATCTCTAAAGAACCCTATGACTTCCACTCTCACTGTCAACTACTTCTGCTGCCAAAAATCTAAATTGAAACCATGTCTCCAATGCAAAGAGTAACACCCTAACTTCCTCACTCCTCAAAAGCCCTCTTTAACCCCTCCCCATCCTCCTCATAGATGAATACAACGTTAACTGCTCAGTGCCAGGTCTTCTAACCCCCTTAGTTATTATACAAATATACAAAACAGGAAGCCACCGTTGACCTTGAGAACCAAATGCCATCAATCATGATCCTGCATATATGATTAGACTTTT
Organism: Vitis riparia; assembly: GCF_004353265.1. Taxonomy (NCBI): domain Eukaryota; kingdom Viridiplantae; phylum Streptophyta; class Magnoliopsida; order Vitales; family Vitaceae; genus Vitis; species Vitis riparia. The sequence continues at coordinate 10,604,867 of NC_048444.1, forward strand.
CGCAGGCATTGGTGGCTTTATGAAAAAGTTTGGCATTCCTATTCCCTTTCTTAAGATACAGAACACTAAATTTCTTTCTCTAACAAATTTTTAAAAATCTACTATCACTTTGCACGCCACTCGCACCTCAGTCCTGAAATCCACCTTTTCCTCAAAAATCCCATCCTATTGCAAGTTAACATGCAAACAAAACCACCTCTCATAATGATACCTCACCACATTATGATCAACCTCTACCATGGATCCTTTCAAAAATGTGTGTAGTCCCAAAATCCCCTCTAAATACCACTCTTTCATTCCCCTTCACAGGACTGTTAGAATGATGCTTCATGCTTCTTTATGTTGAATATTGAGAGTAGGTGAATCAGGAAAACAGAATCAACTCATCCTCCTTTTACAGAATCTGATTGCAGGATTTTTATTTTTATTTTTAATTGAAAAATGAAGGGGCGTCTACTTTTCTTTCATTGACTTGCAATGGAATGTACATAGAAGGTCAGTTATATCTCAAAATGCATAATCTGACTAAAAAAAGAATAACTACTAAAGATGCCTCTTATTCCACTCTAGACCAGATTTCCTAAGAAGCAACCATTAATCTTCAGTTTAACCCAACCTTCTGACAAAGGATTCCACTCAGCAGTGGTGGAAAAGGACTGTTTTCCTTTCACACACACACCAGAAAGCCCTTTCCAACTCTAAAAAATGCATATAAAGGGCAATCCTTTCTATGTAAAATGTCCATCGGGCCCCTTTCTTTTACAACCAGTACTTTAATAAATTTAATTTCAGATTTTTCCTGCTAAGAAAAGACCACTTTAAGGCTTTTTCTTTACCATATCCTTCTTTTTTTCAAGTGTCTTCTTCTTGCTTGATCCTAGAAATGACATTTATTCACATCTTCTGATTATGACGGAAATGCTCATTTGCTTTTAAAACAAATGAATGGATTTGGGTCTTTAAATATGGGCATGCCTTGATAAAAATCTAAAAACAAACTAATAATAGTGACAATAATAATAATAATAATAATATGAACACTGAACCAGCTTCATCTATGAGTGAGGAAGAAATTATAGTAAAACTTTTAGAGATAGTGAGAAGTTCTAGTAAAATTGTGTGTGTGTGTGTGTGTGTGTGTGTGTGTGTGTGTAAGAGAGAGAGAGAGAAAGAAAGAGAGAAGCATCCACCTCTTCATAAAATGTCATTGCAGTAAGCCGGTACCCTGCTAACAACAAGTATTCCTTTACAGCACAGTTAAGATCTCTACGTTCATTGTCCTTTAAAGGGCCCAAATCTGAGTAGGAAGCATCCCTCTTTTGCCGTTGAATATCTTGTCCATGATCTACAGAGACATCTGAATTTGACTCTGCAAAACACATCCAAATATAGTACTTAATAAACGAGATGAAGCATCAATTTTATGTATGTGCAGTAAATCATTTTTTACAAAAATTTTCTTAGTAAATAAGATGTTAAAATGAGTTCCCAAAAGAAAGCACAACCCTTATTTACCAAATGGGTGTCCTTTGTTCAACATGGACACAAGTTGTCTAACATGGAAAAACAAATTTGAGTATGGCAATGGACACTAACATGGGCATTAGTTTCCAAGGCAGAAAAAAGGCAACACTAGGACCCTCCATTTTATTTTACCAAACAATTTAAATGCACATTCGTGTACTTTTTAACTACTTGGTGGTTCCATTAATTTGAAAACTAAAACCTGGACTAACGTGCTCACTCAAAAGGATGCAATAAACTAGTTAATATTGATCACCGAACACAAAAAACATGTAAAACAAGATCAAACAAACAAGAACACATAATTTCAGATGTTGAGAAAGAAAACTTGAAAGCTTACTACTCGAGTTAGGAAGAAAGTCAGCTTTCTTCTCCAATTCAGTCTTCAGTTTCAAAATATCCTCTTGGGCTAAACGAAGCTCATACCCACTGATCGCCAATTTTTCCTCCAATGCTTCTTTCTCTTCTAGCAAACTTTGAGGATCTGCAACTGGCTCCCAGAAAACAAAACGCAGAAAAGATCATCATTTATGTTTTAAATTTAAGATGACATGGAGAAATTTATAATTTGCAATAATAATTCAAGCATCAACTAAAATTCAAGAATAAACAGTGAAGCAGACGTATGCAAACTATGGTGAATGATTAGAACTCACAGGGACACCACCAAAGACTGAGAAATCAACCATTTAAATTTAGAAGACACCTTATTGTATGCATGAATTCATTATAACACTAACTAGGATTGGCACAGCTTAGGCATTGGTAGGTGTTGGGCAAACACAACACCTATGTACAAAAATGATCGCCATGCTTTCAGGGTGTAGCACAAGAATACAAGTACTTTACTCATTGCAGTATATATTTCTTGAAAATGATATATAGTGACTTTCCTTTTTGGGGTGCCAGTCCTAGCAGAAGGCTGGGTAAATTTGACTTATCCATGTCATGTTATGTGATGCCTTTGGTTACATACTGGGAAATATGACAACTACAATGATATTTAGCCTCACCACCCATCCAGAGGCAATCTTTATCAAATTCTTTTTCCATTGAAGAGAAAGGAGTCTTGGTATTTATGAGGGCAGAATAAAACGATTCAGCGCATCAGTACTCATTTTCCAACCACCAAAACCTGCTTCTTTCAGAAAATGTTTCCTAATTTCTCATTTCCATTACTTTTCTGTTTTCTTCTTTCTCTTTATGTTTATACCCATCAATGGATTAAAAATTATATTTCTTTTTCATCACTGTGTGTCAAAACAATTTTGAAACAGTCCTACACTACAAAGTAGTGTTAGACGAGAAAAAGAAAACATGGACCAATCAGCCTGCTAAGGCTCAAGGAAAAACAGCCCCATTCTTTGAACACAAGATTATGCTGTTATTTGTCATATGTTAGATCACCATCTTTCTATGCCAAAATAAAAATCAAGCAAGGAAAATAAAAAATAAAAAAAAATGTGTTGCTGAATATACCAGGACATGAATGTTTCAGTCCAACGTTATTATAAGGTCACTAGGGGTATTTAGTAACCAATACATGACCTCAAAGAACAGATGAGGCGTAACGTTGAAGCCATTAAAGTGATAGTAAATGAAAAAATGATTAGAAAACACTGCAAACCAGGGCATTGTATCACAATAGAACCTGAACAGAGCCAAGAAAAGAAAAAAAAACTGTCACTTTCATTTATATTAATTCCCATCAATTTAATAGCAATTTTCAAATATACTAGGATACTTCACACCACCTTTTAACAGAGAAGAGAAGTTATCCAAATTATAATTAAGTTACTTCGAGATGAGGAAAGTAATGCATAAATTGTGATACCCTAAATGGACATTTGAAGCGAAACCACAACCAAGTCCCATGACTTCAATAAGGAAATGCACTTTGGGGTGAAAATAGGGCTAGGGTGATGACAGTGCTGTGTTGTTTGTTTCCAGTTGTGGTTTGTTGTTTCTCTTTTCTTTTGCTTGCCTTTTGGCACTATTTGTATACTCATGTGTACTTTTTGAGCCTTTGTAACACGCTTTTAATATATCTGCTTATTTTACCTATCAAAGAAAAAAAAAACAAAAAAACTGGGCTAGGGTGGTGATTTGGCATGAGAAATAGTGGGGATGGGGAGTGCTACTTTGTTTTCTCAAAATCTGGATCTATTCTCAGTTGCCTCAAAGACACCTTGTGAATGATCACAAGGTGTCTCTGAGGCATGCAGGGTTGTTATGGAAAGTTAAATTTGTAACTGCCCAAATGATCTCAAAGGGTCTCCTTTGAAGGAGCACCTTTTTATTATGGGGAGGAATCAGAACAAAATGCTATCTGTTAAATCCTATTAAAAGCGGTTATGTGGTTGTTCAGATAATTTGTTCCCAGTTATCCAGATTTGAGTTCAGTATCTCCTTCTAAAGTGGCATTTTTAGTTTGTTCAAAGGAAAGCGATGGTATCTTAACAATAGATCATGTGACATATTGAAAGCAGATTATCACAAAAGATTGTTACAGTTGCAAAACAGATCCAAGAATTTTGCCCATCTTCTCATTAACAGTTCAATCACTTAGCACCAAGTGTTCTCGACTTCAAGTTGACATCTATATCACTAGGCTCTATGGTGGGCCATCTCAGGCTAAACAGTTCTCATGCAAAGAAGGCATGGATGGTGGTCCCTGTAAATCTCACTTAGTTCATTTGGAAAGAATCTGATCAGATGATTTTCAAGGGGCTGATTTTCCCAAAAATAGTGTTATTCTTAGGTTTCTCGCAAGGGAATGTGGAAATTAATTTCTTTGAGTTCTAGGGTGGAATATTTGTAGAATGGTGCTTTTTTTTCCTTTTTTCTTTGTCTTCTTCTTCTTCTTCTCTCTCTACTCATTTTGCTTATCCAAACTATTTAATAAAGACAAAAAAAATAAAAAATAAAAAAGGATCAAGAAGAATAATCTCCAAGAGATAATAATGGGATTGCAATCTCCTGAGAACCTGTTATGAAACCTGACTGAAAATCAGTGTTAATCCTAAGATTCATTTTTTCCCACAAATGTGTACAAAAGTTTATGTATAACCACAAATGCCCTAATCTTTTGCTAGGCTAATAAAAATATATTAAAAGCACCAATCAAAAGGGAGCATACCCCTAGCATAAATGAAGTATGCAAAGGAGGGAAACAGTGAAAAGACACAACAAAAATCCACACTGACATTTCCACTTCTTAGAGCACAACCACAAAATTAAGTCTAACAGCACGAAAAACCCACTTGAAAACCATTTTGATGATGCTAGAAAGACTGGTGCAAAGGTTAAAACTAAGGAAATCCTCAAGAGATACATCTAACAGTTGCAACATTTCAAAGGAGTTGTTCAAATTGGCGCTCCTGCCAAATTGTCTCAAACTGGCATAGAGGAGTTGTTATTCAAGCCTTCCTTCTCTTCTTTCCACAAAACTCTCATACCAACTTGTTAGCAACTCTTTCACCGAAGAAGGAAGGGCCCGATAGATGTCAAAGAGAGATAACAAAAAGTGCGCCCTTAACCTTCCGATGATGAATGAGAAAGTGGTCAATTGATTCTTCTGCATTTTTACACATATAACAATAATTTCCCAAAAATTACCCTACTCTTTGTGTTGATCAAAGATTCCAACCCTTCCCAATGCAGCCTCCAAGTGAAGGATCCCACTATTCTTGGAGCTCAAAAGAACCACATTTCCTTTACAGGGAAAGACACTCCTCCATCCAACTCCAAAACAGAATAGAAAGATTTTACTGAGAATTTCCCACACCACAAAGCCATGATAAGCCAAGGGACATTTAGAAACACATAACCTCTATTTAGACTTACTTGATGTGCTGATGTGGAGTAGATTATAGACATAAATTTCATGGGCTTCCAAGTTAAATCAGTTCAAATGTTTCTAACATAAACCCAATTAACTTTCGTCATCAATCAAGTATAGATCAAACCCTAGTCTAATCCAATATCCTACGTTTAATGATCTACAACACTGTCATCAGAATCATGAGACGCACCTGCAGCAGTTCTACATATCTCACCCACATTATCAAAATACTAGCAGCCAATTCTCTAATAACGTTGATACCTAGAGCATAATATAGGCTTCATTGGGATCCCTTGAAGGACAAGATGAATGCTGATAATAGCACCATAAACGAATCTATTAAATAATCATCGCATTTTCCTCTTTTTTTGCGAGATCCGGACAGAACCGTACAATTTTGAATTCGACGATTTTCACAAATCACAAAATGATAAAAATTCACACCATAAGCCCTTAATTTGCCAGCTTTACAATTGGAACTGAAAACACGTTTCATTAATCAAATTCTTGCGTTATAAATGAGACAGAAAATGAAGCAGATACAGATTCACCAGAAACAGATCGTTCAATTAGAATCAAATTCCGTGCCGAAAGCAAGACGAGAAGTACCGTTTGGCAGCCGAGAAATGAAAGAAAAGAAAAACGAAAAGAGAACTAACCTCGGAGGGAGTTGAAGCGAGAGATCTGATCGGGAGGGAAGTGAGAGGGATCAGAGAAGAACTCCTTGAGGCGAATGGCCTGAGCTTCACGGCCATCCTCAAGAAGCTCGTGAAGCAGCTCGAACGCCGACAACAAGTATTTCTCCTCCAACAGAAAGTTCACCACGCAGTTGCACAATGACGCTCTCTCCACCACATCCATCGATCCCAATTCATTCCATTTCTCTCTCTATAAATCGTACACCAAGAAACTGGTTTTCTCAGAAAGCGAAGGCGATATTGGCCGTTGATATGGTGGACTTGCAGAAACGGATGCTTCGGATATTGAGATTATAATTGGGTTGTGGATCTACCTTCTGAGCATAAAAGTTTGGGGCACCGTCACGGAGGTCAACCGTTTGACCGTTGCTTGGGCTTTACTTGTTCCACTAAATTATTATTTTCTCAGACAATGGGGACAAGATAAAAACCATCATTAAGAGTCAGCCACGTGAGCAGTTTGTGCATGCGTGTCACTAAACCTGGACATGAGAGAGTGGGGATCAGCACTTGGCCTTCCGCATTTTGCCCTTCGGACATTAACGACATTGGCCACCAAAGGGAAAACCCATCCATTTTCTTACTAATGAGAATCAATATTTTGCTTTCATTGAAAGAGAATCAGCTTGGTGATATTAATAATTATTTGTTTTTATTTTAATGTTCCGTGACAAAACAAAAGAAAATAAAAATTACATAAATTGATAATAATATTTTTATATATAATTTAAAACGTTTTTTTATTTTAAAAGAATAATTTTGAGAACTTTTTTCATTAAATAATAAGACTAAAAAAATAATATATATCTATATATATCTATATATATATAAAACTAAGTATAACCCTGATATACAAATATTTAATTATTCTTTTTATTAAAAATTTGAATACTTTGTCATGCCAATTATATTTATACCAAAAAAACCAAATCATTATAATATTTAAATTTTCAAAACTAGAAAACATTTTTCTATTTTTAAAAGAACTAAATGTAGATCTCAAAATTTGTCCTAATTTTATTTTTATATTAATTTTAAGTTTAATTTTATCCTTAAATTTTAAATCTCGATTAAATATGATATTTTTTACTCACTCACCCTTTAATTCTTAGTTTTTATTATTTTTTTATATTTTTTATTTTATTAGGATTATTATTACTATTATTATTATTATTATTAATTTATTATTTTTTTCTTTCTTTCTTTTTATTTTCTTCCTTTTCTTTTTAAGGGTAGATTGGGAAAAAAATTACTGAAAATGGTGGGTAGATTTGGTAATTCTTATGAACGCCTTACATTTTTATTAGACCAATTTACCCTGAATTTCTCAAGTCCATTTACCAATTGAGAAGTACATCTTTTGTCCTGACAATTATAAAGTATAAGTACAATACAAATGCAATATAGTTATAATGAAAAAAATATTAACATTACGATACATTACAATATACCAAAATGACAAAACATTGAATTCATTTTTTACTGAACTAGCATTTCTAGGCTATTATGTTGTTTTCCTATCATAAAGCATCCTTGCAAGCCAAAATTATAAAAAGACAACAAAAATACACTATTGTAATTTCAATACATAAAGTTGTTGATGTATAAAAAAAAATCTATAAAATTGCTTTTTTATATAAAAATATAAATGTACAATAAAAATATACTACAATTACAATATAAATACAATAACATTACGATATATTTACAATAAGGTAAAATTTTGAAAATTTCAAATTTCTTATGAAATTGGCCAATTGTGGGTTTTTTTTATATAAAAATATAAATGTACAATAAAAATACACTACATTTACAATATAAATACAATAATATTACGTAAAATTTTGAAAATTTCAAATTTCTTATGAAACTGGGCAATTGTGGGTTTTTTTTATATAAAAATATAAATGTACAATAAAAATACACTACAATTACAATATAAATACAATAACATTACGTAAAATTTTGAAAATTTCAAATTTCTTATGAAACTGGGCACTTGTGAGTTTTTTGGCATATACATGTCTAATATACAACAAATATTGTTCTTTATTATATAAAATATGTCTCAATTGATTATAATTTTCAATTTTCAATGAAAATCCAAATATGTTCATAAATACCCAAACAAAGTGATTCCAAATAAGCATGAAACAACTGAGAAAATTTTTTCTTCTACCATGTCAAACAAGTCTTAACAACAAAACTAAAGTGCAAATTTTCTCAATGGAAATCAATAATAATCATATCAAACAACCCACCCGGAAAATAAATTAAAAATAAGAACACATCTTCAATATGACCAAAATAATATAAAAAAATTCAAAAAAAAATTTAAATAACATTTTACACAAAAAAAAAATGTAATTTCTTTCTCAAAACCTCCTTTAATATTTCAGACCTAATATTTTGGATCTACATTGTTAAAATTATTAACAGTTCATTCCTTCAATCCAAAATTTAAATTATTTATTTATTTATTTATTTGCATAAACTGACGTATTTTTGTTTTTTTGGCCTTTTTTTTAAAAAAAAAAAAATCTTACCTTTAATGGATTTCTTGCTAGATTCATACAAAAATACAAGCTTTGTGAAGACGGTTTCAGATCATAACCTGAAGTGCTGGAGTTTTTTCCTCTTTCCTTTTTTTCTTCTTCAATACTGACAAACTGCAGCTGGGCTAAAGAAGTTTTTTAAATTTTTTTACTGTTGCTTTTCACTTATTAAGGGTAGTCTTGACATTTAAACAAAATAAGGCCTTTGGAAAAATTATCATAATTTCACCTTATCCTTCAGAAGAATTATTAAATATACGCACCCTTCTCGGTCATATGTTTCCCCAGCCTACCCTTAAGGGTAATTCTCCCTTTCTTTCTTTTCTCTCATTTCTCTCATCTTTTTCTACCTTCCCCAACTACCCCACCCACTTTCTCTCTCTCACCCATACCCCTACATCACTGCCCCCTCTCTTTCCTCTCTTCTCTCTTCTTTCTCCTTATTTTTTTTTTTTTTAGTTTTTTGCTTCCCATTTTTTTGGGTAGTCGGCCCCATTTTTTTTTCCCTCCATCATTTCTTCTTGGGGCTCCCTTCCAATAGCACAACCACTCCACGACCCACACACCCTATGGCTAGCCCATTTTCTCTTCCATTTTTTTCTTCTCTCTACTTGCTTGTGGACCCCGCATTTTGCTCCACGTGCTTTCTCACTCGACGGTGAGATTCGTTTTTTATTTTTTTTGTGAAAATTTGATTTTTATAAAGAAAAAAAAACTAGAGTTGCCATTTATTTTTGTTTTATTTTTTTAAGGGAAAACAAAATAAGAAGAAAAAAAACCTTAAGTGTGACTCCTTATTTGAAAAAGACAGTCCGTAGAAAATCAAAGTCGGGTTCGAGGGTTAGGTTACTTATTGGGAAGGTAAGGTGGAGAGTCATAGCACCCCTTTAAACCTTATAATAAGATCTCTACTAAATAAGGTGAGACAAGTGTGGCAATTGATAAGGAAATCAATGGATGCCAATGAAATGATCAAATAATAAAACAAATCGAATATGAGAACGAATAAATAAATGAAGTAGGAATGAAAGCGTACCTTAGCAGCAAATAAGAACGTACTATCATGGAATAAGGTTGGCTCATAATGATAAAATTAACACATCCATGTCAAAGAGTAAGACAAAGATCAGGTAATATTCATTAAGTATAACATTTGACAATCAGAATAGAAAACTCATATGTGGGGCCCCCACCAAAGCCCGATTTATATTATTATGAATTAATTCCCATAAACTCTATTATGTTGGAATTATGAAAATTATTCATTTTTATATAAAATGTGAAAACCGAAAATTATTTGAAAATCAAAGAAAATTTGAGAAAGTGCATGCTAAAAGGAAAATGGTAGAAAATTTATTAAAATTGGAAATTTTGGTGACCTAAAACCCTACAAAAAGAAGAAAAATTAATGACTTAAAAATTATTTGAAAAACGGAGTGGAATTAAAATTATTTGAGAAAAAAATGGAGTTTTGAAAATTATTTAAAAATTGGAATGTGGAAAATTATTTTTAACATCAAATGATGAAAAAAAAATAAGAGAATGACATGTGGCCATTGGGATTGCATGCCAAGAGTGGCCATGCATAGTCATACACATGTGGCATTTTCTTCATTAATTCTTTGCTACATAACTACCATATATATAACCACCTTCAACTTGTTTCTTCATTAGAGTTTTAGCACAATTCAACCATGAAAATACCCACAAAACTTCACTTGGATTTCAGTCATTCATCACCCTATATGCAGCCACCTTCAGCTCATTTCTTCACTAGAGTTTCAACACAATTCAACCATGAAAATACCCACAAAACTTCACTTGGATTTCAGTAATTCGATCACCCTATATGCAGCCACCTTCAACTCGTTTCTTCACTAGAGTTTCAACACAATTAAGCCATGCAAATACCCACAAAAACTTCACTTGGATTTCAACCATTCAATCACCCTATATGCAACCACCTTCAACTCATTTCTTCACTAGAGTTTCATCACAATTCAGCCATGCAAATACCCACAAAAACTTCACTTGGATTTTAGCCATTCGATCACCTTATATGCAGCCACCTTCAACTCATTTCTTCACTAGCTGCTGTCACTTTTCAATTCTCCCACCGAAATGCAACAACAAAATAAGAAAACGATTCATGATCAGTACCTCAAACCAGTTGAACGTGTTCCTATCTTCAATATTACAATATTCATGTCTGTCATTCTCAGATTCTCCTCCATTTCACTAAAATTCAAAGCTATAATCTCCATTAGAAAATTCCAAATCATCTTCCAATCATCCATTGAAATTCATAGTTGTGATCTTCAAAATCTCTCACTAAGATTCATGGCTACTGATTCGTGCCCAGTCGGGTATTTTAATAAAAAATATTTATAAAACCTATGACCTTATACTAGCGTAGCAAAGCTACTATAGTATAGCGGCTCTAGGGTCGAACTCTGGAATGAGTTTTCATTCTACTAGTGATAGACTCAAGATTAGAAATTGAATCTGATGATTTCCTTTGTCAAAAACTTAAAGTTTAAAAGAAAATAAAATTTGTTTTGAAAGTGGTGTTTGAAACTAAACTAACATAGAACTAGGTAAAAATGGAAGAAAGAAAGTCTCCCGGAGCTAAGGGTTGCTAGGATCAAATTCAGAATGTAAAGTGGAAATTCCGGATTTCTCATCTCGTATTGGGGACAACAACATAAAGGATGGTTGTTTCCCGAATCGGTATAGGTTTAACAATGAAGATTTAATCCATAAAAAGTCAATAGAAATGGTAGTCAAGTTCCATTAATGGCTTTAGACACTATGGGTCTTCACCTTGAGCCACTTTCCAATGGCTCGTACATGATAACTAATGGTCGGATGTGGATCTAGCAATAAGTATCCACAGAGACCTAAAGCTTACCATGTATTGGCCATTCAAAGTGATTCTAAGGGATTTAAAGCAAAACTTTAGATTTAAAAGCCATTTATGAACTCCAACTACCTGTATTTAATATACGAGAGTTTTCCACTTTAGCATCTAGACTTTTCACCTAGCTTCCTTCACTCCAAGAAACTAAAGATTTAGCCTCTCATCCTCTGGGAAAAAATCCTTAGAGGTTGTTTGGCTTCCAAGAAAAAGAAAATAGTAGAGAGAAAAGGAAAGCAAAGAGAGCCCCTATATTTCACTAAGTGTAAAAAATACAATATATGTTAGTTCTTTCAAGAGATGATTTCCACCCCTCTTATAGTCTTTACAAAGCTAAGCCTGTGATTGGCTAATTACAGGGATAAGAAAGGAATTTACATCAAAAAATACAAAAGAAAAGATCTCATGTGGAGTCGGCAGAACAGAGGAGATTTCGCACCAAAGACGCATGGGCTGGTGCGAAATTCGCACTTGCATGGGCTGGTGGTGCGAAATTCGCACATGCATGGCTGGTGGTGCGAAATTCGCACTTGCATGGTGCAGTTGTCTTCCGAAGGTCATATCTTCCTCATTTCAGCTCCAAATTGTACACGGTTTGAAGCGTTGGATTCTTGACTTCCTGAGCTTTGAAATGGTATATAGCATGTAGAAAATGGACTTCAGGAAGTGCTCAAAAAGTGCAAAGGAAGACTGCAGCTACTGTCCTCTGTTTTCTTCACTCTGTTTTCCTCTGTTTTTCCTCTTTGCTTCTCTCCTTTACTTGACTTGTCTTAATGATCCAAAAAACTGTCAAAACACTAAAACTAGCCACAAATATGATTAGAAGTCATTGCTAGGTCCTTAACATGCCAATTGGAATAAGAATGGAGAACTACTACACAAAAGTGCTTAAAACATAATGAATTAAAGGCGCAGAATAACACTTTTTGGGTAGTAATCAGATACAATCTTCTAATCCTCCTATCGAAATTCATGATTGCATCCATCTGAAACGTGTTCATCTTGCAATATGATGACTTCCAAAATATGGCGATGATCGGGTACGGTGATAGTAAGTTAACCTGCTACAACTCCTCCATAGAGACATGAACTGTGGTAATCAGGAAGATAATGAAGATGTTGCTCCTTGTTTTCAATTGCAATCGACAGTAGAGGAGATGATGTCGACAAAAATCTTGCTTCTACTAGAGACTATGTCATTGTGTGAATCTTCTCCACTTGAAGCTAGCCATGATAACCTCAACCCCACCATCAACAAGAAACATAGAGGAATAAAAAAAAACGTAAAAACAGAGCATGAATTTGACTCTATGTCATGGATTCTCAAAGAGTAAGGAATAGGTGGGATTTAAAGAAAGTAAGAGCATGATTTTTATATATCTAGTTCAGGGAAGGAGCAAGGCATTAAACATTCATAAGAGAAAACAAACATACAAAAAACCAAGCCAAAAACAGAGCATGCATGTAGGGAGTTAAGTCCAACAAAGTAGCTGAAAATGTAGTTGGAAATGGAAATGAAACAGTGCAAAAATTAAAGGCAAGAAGCTTGTGGTGGCTTTACCTGGAATTCTCACTCATAAACCCTAGAGTTATCTTGTTTCCAACTCCCCATTCTTTTGCTTTCTTTTTCTTCATTGGTACTCACTCTGTTATCCTCATTTTCGTTCCCCCCCAGCTCTCACTCAAACACTTGAATATTAGAAAACTCGCCTACCCTCCCCAACTTTCTTCTTCTTCTTACTTTCCTCCCAAAACCTCTATCTCCTCTCTGTTTTTTTAGCTTCCAGTCCAAGCCTCTACCTAACCTACTTAGATCATCATCCTCTAAAACTCCACCGTTCCAACTATCTCTCTCTAGCTACTCTGTTGTTTCCTATTCCACAAAAAAGTCTCTCTCAACCACCACCATGGCAAGGTGGTCACTTCCTTGCCATATGTCTCAACAGTTTGCTCCCCTTGGAAGGCGTCCCCCACTCCCAAATAAAATACCCAACTCTTTCCGGGTAGTCAAAGAGGGGTCTACATTGCTCTTCCTCTCGCATATTCCACAACTCCACCCAATCTTCATTCATTTTATTATTATTTTTTCCCTTTTTTTTTTCTCTTTTCCTTTTCTTCTCCACATTACTTCCCATTTTCAGCAGTCTCCATCGCCACTGCCGGTGGCATGACGTCGAAGCCCCTCCATCCCCTTTTTCTTCCTCCCATTTTTTTTATTGTCTCTTTTTTTATTATTATTTTATTTTATTTTATTTTTGTTTCTCAAAAAGCCATCAACCCTCATTGCCAGTCGTTGTCGGCGAGCCACTGTCGGTTGGTGATCCCTTCCTCTTTTCTCTCATTTTCTCATTCCCTCACTTTCCCATCACACACATGAAATTTGAATTATTGAACTAATATGACATTTGAGTTTTATTTATTAATATGGAATTTGGGTTAATTTGTTATTGAAAAATTAATATGAAATTTGGGCTAATTTATTGTTGGTGAATTAATTTGGAATTTGTTAATTTGAGCTAAATTAGTTGATAATTTATATGGTTGCGCTCATTTGAATTATTTAATTTGGATATGATATAATATTGTAGTATATTTTGGATGTGGGTTTGCATATTAAATTGGGCTTGTATTATGGGATATTAAATTTAGGCCTAATGGGATTTATTTTAATTTATCATGTTTTGGGTTTGATTAATTGAGTTTATATTTTGGTTATTAATTTGAAAATTTTGGATTAGGACCTATGACATGTGAGATATTTTTGTTAAGCTATATTTGTTAATTTTGGCCCATTTTGATTGACGAAATTTATCGAACTAATTTGAAGTTTGGATTTGGGCTCAAATATTTGTTTTGGATTTTGTACATTTTTGGATATTTATATTTGAACTATTTTTGTTTTTGCATGAGTTTGTTCTGCAATTTTGTTGGCTGAGTACGGATTTATAACACGTAGAGCACAAAATTTCATGTAAGAAAGTGAGAATCAAAAAGTTGTAAGAAGACATTAAGCTTGTTTGGGTACCTGTTTTATTTCTCACTTTTATTTGGTTTTATTTTTATTAGTTCTTGTAAATATTCGTTTCTATATGTTTATTGAGTGTACAAAATTGAATATCGAACAAATCAGAAATTTTGTTTAAATAAAAGAAAAAATTCAGTAAATATGTTTTAATGAAATAATAATTTTAAAATATTCTTCTCAATAAGAGAAAGTTTTTTTATTAATAAAAATTCAAAAAAATGTTTTTAGAAAAATCCAAAAAAAAAAAAATTTGAAAAATTGTTTTTAATAATAATTGTCCCAAAATTTCTTTGTTTAATAAAAATTGTCCAAAAATTGTTTTGTAAATAAAGTTGTCCCAAAAAAAAATTAATTAAAAATTATTTTGCAAATAAAGTTATATTTTTTTAATAATTTGTATAAGTCACTTTTCTTAAATGAAAACAAATTGAAATACTTTTGTAAATAAAATTATAAAAATTCATTATTTTCTAGTAAAAGTAAGTAAAAATAATTTTTGTGCCCAAATTGAAATTTTGTAATAAATTCTTTTGATACAATAAGTGTAAATAACTTTTTTTGAAAATTGAATACAAATGAAATTGAAAAAATAAATTGACACTTTTTTGTAAATAAATAAATTGAAATCACTTATTCAAAATTGTTCTCAATAAAATCCTTTGAAATTTTTGAAAAACTAATTTTTTTCAAATATTTTTTTTAATTAGTACAATAAATCAATTTGCATAATTCTATTGTCATTTATTTTGTACATTCTTGTAGTTTTATTTTGTTATCGCTTTTGTGTATATTGATTTATGTTATTAATTTTTGTATCCATAATTAATTAGTTAATTGTCACAATTCCTTCAATTCATTTAGTAGAAACCGTATATATACGGGTTTAGAGGGGTGCTACGACTCACCACCGTACCTTCCCAATAGGTAACCTGATCCCCGGACCTAGATTTAGTTTTTCACAAACTTGTTTTTTCCTTCAGGAGTCACACTTAGAGTTTTTCTTTCTTATTTTATTTTTTCCCTTTAAAAATAAAACAAAAATAAGTGGTCACTCCAAGTCTTTTTCTAAAAATCAAATTTTCACCAAATAAATAAAAAAGCGAATCACACCATCGAGTGGGAACGCATCATGCAAAATGCAAGGTCCACACCAAACTTTATTCTAATTTTCAATAAATATCATATCCAATCAAATCCACATTAATTCCAATATGAGTAATTCTTTTATCTTTGAATAATTTATCTTGCACAAGAAATTATAGAAATGTACTTTAACCAAAAAGAGAAAAAGGGGAAAAAATATTTATAAAAACAATTAAATTTTCAAAGCTAGCAAATGCTTGTTTCCTATTTGCAAAAAAAGTAAATAAAAAGAACATAAACTTCATTCTAGTTTTCAATATAAGTACCATAACTAGTATATCCACTCAAATTAAGCCAACAAAACAATCAAAAGTTTATACGAAATTGGTGAAACAAAACATTCAACTTAAAATTTCTATCAATCTAACCTAAAGACAACAAACCAACAAGGATGCAACATGGGAATTCATGGGGTTTGAAGAAGTTGTTTCACCCATTCAACCTTGAGATCTTCATCTAGATTGAACAAAAGTTTAACTTTCATCAGGTTGTTCATAGTAATTTGACTTAATTTCAATAAATCCAACCTACTAAAATCATAAAGTTTCTCCAATTCACTAACCACTCTATCTTTCCTTTTTGCCAGTTAGTTAAAGTTAGTAACAAAGTTCTCTAATGCATTGCATGTCTTTGTTTTTGCATCAATTACAGTCATGTCATCATTCTTTACTCTTTTCCTATGAGATTGTGATGAATATTTCATTCTTTTTGAAGTAGATGTAATTGTATGAGTACAGGAGGCATTAGTTTCTAAGTCATCAACTCCAATTTCATTGTTTGCTTCATCTTAATTTAACTCCTCCAAAATATCAATAGTTGACATGACTCCTTTTCAATTATCATGATCTTTATGAAAAACAAGACTTTGATCATTAAAGTGTGGAAACAATTTGAATCTCAAACCATTAGCATCTTTATGCCCCTATAAAATATACAAAAAATAATTAAATGGATAAAAGAAAGAATAATAATAATATTTGAATTATTATTAAGATAAAAGTTAAAACAATAATCATATTTGAATTATTATTAACATAAAAGTTAAAACAATAATCATATTTGAATTGTATTAACATAAAAGTTACTAACCTAAATAAATGTATTACATATCATAAAAATGGTGTTTGTTAAGTTTTCGTAGTGATCAATCATCTGGTAAATTCCAAATTGTAACTACTTATAACCACTAGTTTAATCTCAATAAATTACCATTTAGAAATATAAAATATTCATCAACAATTGAAAATCTAAAAATTTTTATCCTTTCTTAATCCAAAAACTGCACAAATCCAAAAAATTACAACAAGTCTAACTACTGAAAATTCATTTAATGGATATGAATAAATAAGCAGAACCAACTTGTTTTAAGTTCCCTTTAGCAATCTAATACTTAAATCATTCCATTGATGAATCATGAATCATGAATATTGAAGTTTCCCAATGCAATATTTTGGAACTAAAGTAGAAAATGTAGCATCAACAATACAAGAAGAGTTACAGCGACCCAACAATACAATAGAATAATCCAAGCAAGGGAAGAACCTTACAACATCAACAATTGAATGAAAATTAAAAAAATTAGCTAGACCGCAATGTGTAGCCTATTAAAAGCAATCACAACTAACATTTCTCTTAAGAAAAATCAGTTAACAATAGAAACAAACATCATTCATGAAGTTGGTGAGCAAGTTCCAAGAAATTCAATTTACCCATATTTTGTATGAAAAGGTCGATCTCTTAAGAAAAATCATTAAATAACAATAACAAGCCAAGTCTCTAAGAAACTAGTTTTCCTATATTTTCCTAGAGTGGAATAAGGTCTAGACTTTAAATATTTGGAATTGGATTGCCATTTTTTTTTATTGCAACAAGATTTAAACAAAGATTATTTTGAATTGTAGAGGTTTGGAGAATTGGAATACATAAGTGATATTTAGGCATATAAAATACATAATATATTGAAATTAAAAGATTATACCAATGCATCAAATAAATTAACAAGATGTTGTGGAATAAAAAATCACAAAAAAAAAAAAGAAAAGAAGAAAAAACAAGATAGAAAGAATTATAAATATATTTACCTTGACCTAAACTTCAAATACTTCTTGATCACCTAAAATCATTTTCTTTTCATTGTCCCAAAAAAACTACCATGGGTTAGCATATCCAGTATGGTATTGAATTATTTTTTTAAAATCTTCACACACAATTCAATATGTGGATTGGTTTTAAATCCATAATTTGAAAGTTTTTTCTCTAACAACTTTTCTACTTGTAAAAATACCTTTGCTTTTAAATCCATTATCACACTTTAGCTTCCATGAAACACATAACAAGATATTCAACCAATTTTTCATCTTCATTAGGAATCCATACTTGTTTGTTTCTTCCATACCCCTTTATTTGACCACTTGATGTAAAATCCATCATATGTTTCAAAAATATCAATTTATATAACTATATTTTAAGAACAAATATAATATAAAGACAATTATAATAAATACAATCTAACTATATATCAAATTTAACAATAGAAAGACATTATCAAATTCTATTCAAACTAGTTCGTCATATAATAATTCATACAAACCATTTGAAATTTGTAAATTATTAGTAAAAAACATCTAACAAAAATTCTTTTTATAAAATAAACAACATGCTACAATATCCTCCATTCATTAAACATTTGAATTACTAAATTTGTTATCCAAGCACTCTGAATATAATGGTTCAATTATAGTTATTGGTTCACCTACAACTTGGTTGTCTTGCACCCCCAACTCTTGTCCTAGTAGGTTCACAAACATCTCTCATTTTGTGAAATTAGGAAGAAGATAACAAGCAAGAATTATTTTACATTGTGTTTTCATTGGATAGAAGTAAAGGCTCCTAAGTTTAGCCCAAAATAGTTTGAGCAAACCAAAACATCTCTTAATAACATTTTTTGTTGCATAATGTTTTATGTTAAAAAAACTCTTCATAGGTTGTTGGCATATGTCTCTCTTTCCAATCATAGAGATGATATCTTTGTCCTTTATGTGGGATAAAGAATTCATCTCCATTTGCATATCAACATAAAAAAGATAGTAATAGCCTAAAATTAATATTCCAAAACATATTTTAAAAAATAAACCATATATATTTTTTAAAAGAACTCAATAGTTGCTATGAACACATAGTTACCATGTGGAGCTGTTAGTTTATTTCTCTAACTAACTGCATCTCGAAGCACTCAAGAATCAAAGGTTGATCATTCCCAACTTGGTGATATATAAATAAACCACATGTCTTAAAAATAAACTCCTAAGACATTTGTTACAATTCCATTCTTCCTTGTTCAATATCTAGGTTTATCTCCCATAGGTAAATTCATCACTCGAATATAAATTTCATCTAAAGCTCCTAGACAATTTTATTTAAATAAAGATAATAGTATTTCTATAATATGAAATTTACATAAATTAAATTTATATTTGATACATCTTAAGTCACTTTCATCTCTCATTTGTCGAGTTCTCAAAGACTAGTTCCATTTTTTTTAGTAATACTCATTGGTGGTGAATCTCCACATTCAATGCTGCATTGAAATGTCCACTATCATTTTCTCCACACCTTAAGAATCTAAATTTTATAACTCAATTCTTTACATGATATGCAAGAATAATGAAACAATTTCTTCTACATCGACAAATCTTGAATCCTTTAGTTTACCAAAGTATGAAGTGTGAAACATAATGTGGTTAAAGTATGTCTATTATCCCAAGTTGCTTCATACATGCTATATCAGTCTCATAAATCAATCAATTAAGATTCTCAACTTGCAAAAATACCTTATTTGTAGGTCTTTTCATCAATGTTCACTTATGATAACACTTCCTTATAATAGTACAAAGTGTAACAAACATAATAAATACGTCCGTTATAACATATAGAATCAAGGTAAGTTGTTTTCTTCTTTCCATCTTAATAAGGTCCATAGTTTTGCAAGAGCCCTAATGACAAAAGAGGAAAAACATTCTATGTTTTTAATAAGGAAAACAAAATTAAACATTGATGATATAAATGATCATCATTAAGTGGACAAATTTTGTTAGTAGTCGAGAGATAAACATAAATAGATAAATAATAAACTTGTTTGAGATAAAGTGAAAGAATGGCCCTAGTATTGAGAAGAAAAATATTTTTATATTATGTGTGTTTCCATCTCTTAGAAGTTGTTTTCTATAAACTAAAGATCTTTAATAGATTTTAGATTTTAACTTTTATATAAAATTTGAGATTATTCTTTTGCATCATTATTATTTACATTTGACAAAGGTAAAGCTAATTTTAGAGGTTTGAAAGGTCAATGATACTTTCTAAGATAGGAGGGTCTAAGTACCCTTAGCATGTCTAGCCCGCATTTGTGCAGCCTTTGTTGAATATATTTATTTGGTAGTAACTTAGTTCTTTATTCAACCTATTGGTTTGGCTTAGTAGACACCACTGGGCCTAGAGTTTGTTATTTTTTTGCAATGCTAACATCTATTAGAAAATGTCCACCTTGTCAACAAAATTATTTGTATGTGTCATTATGTAAATTCACAATCTCATAAAGATTTAATGGATTGTTAGTGTATTTTATTTAGTTGGCAATTTTGTTTCTTTCCTACTAATTAGATACAACTTACTTCCTTGGGTATTACTTGTCTCAAGGCAACTTCAAACTTCATCAAATTTGAAATTGGGTTATTTGAAACCTTCAAATTTAAGATAAGTAAGTATCAATGATTGAAAAGTTTTTCGAATGACTAATTCAGGAAATTAGGAAGAAAATACTTTTTATTTTCTAATTTGATTCTAAAAAGAATTTTTTGAAATATTTTTTAGTAAGTTTTAAAATTGGGTTTATTTCTAAATTTGTATTTGATTTTAAAAAGATCTTTGGAAGATTTTAAAAATATCTTTGGAATATTTTAGAATTAGGAAACTCTCCATAATTCTAAAAAAGGTTTTATAAATATAAATAGAGATATTTTATTTTATTTTTTTAAAAAAGGAAGAGTTTTATGAACCCTAAGAGAGCATAGACATTCTTACAAAAAGTTTGATCTACTAACTCTCAAACTTTCAAAATCTTTCTTGAGAGTAACTTTCAACTATAACAAATGTTATAGATCTCATCGCAAAACTTCAATAAGGGCTTTAAGAGATCCACTAAGGAGCACAAATGAGTGTTGTGTGGGGGACGCGAAAAAGAAGTGTAGGTGTTAATGGTATAAGACCTTAGGGAGTAGGTGCATCCGATAATGTAAAATTATGTACCATTTTCTCATAATTAATGGATTATTTAACGGTCAAGAGAATACTCGTGGTTTTTTTACACCTAGTAGGTTGCTATGTGGTTTTTCCATGTTCTATCCTTGTGTTCATTTGTACGTATGATTGATTTTATTTATATTTGCATGGGATTGATTGCTCTCAATAAATAATTAATCTAAAAGGACAAACTAAATATTGGTAATAAATTATTTATTAGGGGATTAATTCAAAGAATACCTATTTAACCCCACTAGGTTTTCCATAACCTAGATCACCTAACTTTTAAGTTTGTCTACCGAATTGTAACATAATGTATAGCCTTGATTTAAATTTAAAATTAAGGTAGTTTGCTTCTTCTAGAGTAATTTTGTGAGCATGTGACCTTCAAGTCGATTGTCACAAGATGGACAATGAGGTTACAAAATTATCGTTTTAGGATTCTATTAGTATGAGTATAGATTCAAGTTTAAGCTTCAAAGTTCAGTGATCACTTTTGAAACTACAATCAAGACACCATATCAAGTTCTATTCACATGTAACTATGTGAGAACAACACTTAAAAGTAAATAACTTTTAAAATTTTAGATTATAACATTTAAAATTTTCCCACAAATTTGGGAAAATTTTCAACTTCTCCACATGCCCCATTTTATATTAAGTGCTTTATTCATTGAATTTAGCTATGTTTACATTGTTATACAAAATTTTCAAATTTCTCACATTTTTTTTGTCTAATTTTATTAATATAAGGATTAGGTTTAATTCATACTTCTAATATAATATAATTTTAGCTCTTGTGTGTGTTTTGTTGCATTTTAGTTTACATTTTTCTTTGAGGAACCATGTGGATTTACATGTGGGAAATGGAAATATGAGGACAACTCTTAATTCAAATAAGGGCATAATGGCTTTTCAATTCACACACAAAGCAAACCAACATCTTCTTCCTCCCCTCAACCTAACAACTAAACAATATTAGGTAGCAAAAATATGTTTCCATATAAGAACAAGAAACAACTTCGTCAATCAAACATGTTTATGTTTAAGCCATGCAATATGATCAGTTGGGTCTTCTAATGCAACAAACATCTCTCTATTTTCCTTAACCATAATATATGTAGTTTTCATATATAAGTCATTCTTCACTTCAGGCATGCTATATATGATTTTCATCACTTCAGTAATGCTACAACCTAACTTATCTGCTCTAGATGAGATAGAAGACCTATTCTCCACAACACTACAAATAAGCTCTAACTGGATAGCCACAACCTCATATTTGGTTTCATTTTTTTCCTCTTTCTTCTTCCCTCATTTTTTTTCCATAGAAGGTTGGGTAGTAGCTTCAAAACTATGGGAGATAGTATCAAGTGACTGATTGCAACTAGAGTCATCTTGTCCTTCTATTATATTATCCTTGTGTTCCCCCACCTTAGATGAATCATCAACATCTTGTCCTACAAAGCCTTGTGATAGTGCCCAAGATCCTTCACCAATAACAACAATATATTTGAAAAGCATATCCTATTGCTCAAAAATTTTCAAGCCATTTGCTCTAAACTTTATTGCTTCATGATTCTCCTACAAGAGTATTTAATTTATCATATTCTATAACTAATATATAAATTAATCAAATAAATTTATTGAATAATCAAAATATACCTTCAATTTCTTATCCCACCATTCATTGCTTGCATTGATGGTTTGCCTTATAGGATCTCACCCTAGGCTAGTCTCTTTCCCAATCAAGGTATTCCAAAGTTGCTAATCTTTTTTAAAAGAACTCTATTTATTCTTAAGTTGCTTGCATTGATAGTTTATTCTAATCAAATTGTTGAAGGCTTTTATCACATTTTTACATCCCAACTTGCTAAAGTGACTATTTGGTATATTTCCATCCAAAGTCTCAGTCACACAAACTTAGATAAAAGCATTAATTGTAATATCATCCCAATAAGCCTTGCTTTGTTTTTCACTTTCTTCACCACTGGTTGTTGTAATGGTTGAACTATATCGCTAGAAATCCTCTATTTAAAAAATATATATATCATAGAGAAATAATAATTTTTAAACAAAGAATCACACAATTAAAATGAAGAATAAAGAAAGAATTAAGAACAAAACATCAAGAATGTATTTCTTAAGAGGTATATCAGTTTATAGGATATCTAAGAGGATTTTTGGGTTATTACTTTTATAGTTAGGATCATCAGAAGATATTTGTTAACACAAATGATAAATTTTTTATGAAAACCATATGATAAGGAATAAGGCAAAGAGTGATACAAATTGGGGGATATATTACAACATAGTCCCACATTGCATAGGATATTATGGATCCAGAGGGTTAAGGACATAAAATTCCTATGATTTTATAGTACACTAGTGCCTCATCATAGTGGGAGAGCTATGAAGAGGTAGTTAGAATCCTTGTATAATTAGTGTTTTATATATATATATATATATATATATATATATATAAAAGAGGAACCAGTGCATTTAATAAAGCTGGATCACACTTTCTTTTGCTCATGCTGGGAATTGGGAATTCTCAGTAGCTTTAGGAATCTTTATGGCCAAATCAAAAATCAAGTAATGTAGTAAAATTTTCTTAATTTTAAAAAATAACTTCATATTCATCAATTCCCTCTTGGAACTATCTCCTCTACAAAGAATACAGAATTCATTCAAGTGGCAGGCCATATGTACCTGTTATCCTCCCTTTCTATTGATTTGAAACTAGTCTCATTACAAAATCAATTTATGTTTAGGCACTAATCATTCTTTTCCTCACACTCTCGCTGTTGTCCTGCAACTAATCACCTACTAATATGGATCATCACCGCCACGACCCATCCTGAAAGGCCAAATAAATAAATAAACACCCTAAAGCAAAAATAAGGAGGAACTGTATTCTTTTAAACAAGTAATGAAGTGGGCTAGATCAGGCCAGACTGAAAACTGCACCAGACTTTAAACATTGGTGTAAAACCTAAAAGCATACAACTAAAAAAGGGTGATTTATATACAAATCTTAGCAGCTGCTCAATAGCACAGCGATTACAATTTTCTCAAATGCATGCCTTATGCTGTCAATCCCCAAAGAACTTTTTGAAATTAAACTTAAAGGATGAGCTTCCAATGCTGAAATTATGTGACAGTACAGCTTATTTGAATGGAGTCAAATTGCTAAGGAGCTCAGGTAGACGAGTGGCAATAGTCATAACAATCTTCAGATGGTTTACAGAACGGTTTCCTTTCTCTTGCTTCTGAAGAACTTGGCTAGACTTGGCATTACTTTCTTCCTCTTCTTAAGACTGACAGAACTTGAGCGAGGGAAATGCCGAATTGCTGGTGAATCAGACTTGCGGAGCTTTGCTCGTCTTGCAGGAGTCAAATTGCCCTTGTCCTTGATGGATTTTTTTGGCAATGCCAACTGAAGCTGCATATTTTCAGTTCTCCTGCCTCTGCTCATCTGACGGTTTAGCCTCGAGTTTTGTATTTCTCCCTCCACTGCTTTTGTTGCCGAAAGAGACCTTTCCATTCTAAGAACTTGTTTCTCTTCCTCCATTCTTAGTTCTCTGATTTCTCTCTGAGCTACTTCAGTTTGCATCAGTATCTCCTTCTCACTGGCCTTTAAAGCTTCAATCCATGCTTGAGCTGCAGCAACCATTTTATCAGCAACCTCTTCTGCTCCAACTGCACGGCCAGTTAAATACTCGTATTCAAACTTTGAGATGAAGATTGAGGAATTCTGTTGAGATGCTGAAGCTCTAGCTCTCATTGTAATCTCAGTCACAGTTTGTAGCTTCTCAAGAGCTATTGCCTCAGAAGATTTAACCGCTTCAAGCTCTTGCATTGCAGATTGTAATCTTTCCTCATTTAAGTCTATCTCAGAGTCGGTTTTCTGAATTTCTGCATTGATTGTTGCAGTTTCTTCACTGATGAGCTCCCTTTCTTTCTTCACTGCCTCTGCGTCTGTTTTTAATTGTTCAAGAGTAAGAGTTAGGTTGGATGCAATTGATCTAGCCTTTTCCTCAGCCTTAGATGTAGCTTCAAGTTTTGACTGGGCTCGTAGCAGCTTCAAATTAAGATTTTTGACAGTCAAATCACTCTTCTCTTCTGTTTTCTTCAACCGTGCTGTTTCTTCTGTAACATGCTTGAGCTCCTCTCTTATAACATCCATAGAGGACATGAATTCAAAGCCTTCTTCTTTAATAGAAGCTAATTCCTTCTTTGCTGCCTTCAATTCTTCTGTGACTGACTGCAACAAAGCTGAAGTCTCAGACCCTTCTCGTCTTCTAAAACTGCCTTTGGTATGCTTCAAGCTGTCATTATTTTGAACACTTTTGTCTATTTTCTTAGCTAGCTTTAGCTCATTCTGTAGCACATCAATTTCAGAAGTTGTGGCAGACAATTTGGTCTCAAGATCTTTCGATTGTTCAATCTCTTGGACAATGTCACTCATTTTCTTCCTGGTTTTCTCCATTGCAGATGAGAATTCATTAGCTTCTTTTTCTCTCTGAGCTTCAATGGCTACCAATTCTTTAACAGCCTCAATCCGCGCCAACTCAACCAGTACTTGGTCTTCATTGGCTTCCTCAATCTCTTTCTTAAGTGAATTTGCTGAGCTTCCATAAGACCAAATTTTTGAGCTTGCGGCTTCAATTTCCTTCTCAGCCCGTGATTTCTCTTCCAAAACAGAAGCCATGTCCAGCTTAAGTTTACTCAGTTCCTGTTTCATAAATTCCACTTCTTTCATCACCTCTGCATACTGATAATTCTCAGCCTTTCCAACATCCGATGCCTGCCCTTCTTCTCGCTTTTCAGGCTTCTTTATATCTTCAAGGTCCTGCATCTTTGCTTTTGCCTTGGATTCATTGATAAGGGAACTCAGAGTTCTCACTGTCTTCTTTGCATTAAAGAGCTCAGACTCGGCTTCAATTTTCATTGAATCTGCCACTCTTCTGCTCTCACTGAATCGTCCAATGTCCCTCCTAGCCAAAAGGAGTTCTCTTGCTATTGAGGAGGGCTTCTGCTGAATTTTAGGGAGGAACAATATATTATCACAAGGAATGGAAATGGACAAATTAACAGTACTATATGGCTAACAAGACTTTCAATAGTTGTTTAAAACTGTACCTCTAAATTTTCTAAATGGGGTTTCCTCAGGGCAGCACTACCTTCAAGATTCCTCTCTCCATACATATTAATGTCTGCTTTAAACAACCCAATTCTTCTTCTGCTATTATTCTCTCCTCTTTCCATTTCAACCTGTTACATAAACAGATACTACTTGCCATGAATAAAATACAAAAAAAAAAAAAAACACAAGTTGGTTGACCCGAAAGAAAATGGAGGAAAAGAAAAGGAGACACCATCATCGCTTACGAGTTACGGCTCTTGTTCTAGTTCCCAAAAAGAAAACTGAAAAACTCAACCCAACTAACAAACAAGGAAAAAAGGAATTCAACCCTTAAAAATTCTATACTCTCCTTTTCCTTCCCTTTTCTTAGCAACCGAACTAAGCCGTAGATGAAATTCTACGAGTTCGATCAAATTCTCAGACTGTAAGCACAACCCAGAAATTTAAAGTTCAAACTGAAGCTTTAGTCAAAGAGGAAGAACAGGGATTGCTCACTCTTACAGAATCGAAAATTTAGAAGTAAATGCAAAATATTTTTCAAAGGGGAAAAACACAATCTCTGTACTATGTATGAAGAGAGGGAAAATAAATAAATAAATAAAATTATAGAGGAAAAAGCAGCAATTCTGAAGATACAAGGAACATGCATGAAAAGATTCACAGCAAAGAAAGAGAGATGCGAATATGCCGAGAAAGGCTCACCTGCGTACGGCGTGGAGAAGCGTGATTTGGTACCTGTGGCCCTGGTAATGGTTTGCAGCGTGAGGAAAGGTCGTTGAGCTCAAAGAAAGCCGTGGAAAATGATTGGCTCATATTGGAGACATCGTTAGCCAATGTGTTTTGCCTTTATGTGCCATATGAGAAACGGTTTCATATGGTTTCTCTCATTATATAATATATTTGGAAATGTCCAAAGCCTTTGTGAATGATAAAATACATGGAACATGCTTGAGTTTCCTCTCCCCTTCCCCTTTTTTTATAAATATTATTTTAAAATAAAATTATTAAAAAATACATATAAAATTTTATTTTTACATTAAACTATTATTTTCAAAAACCGAATACTTAAAAACTAAATTTATTTAATTAACTTAAAAAAAAAAAACGAATTCGGAGTTCTGATTCGAAAAACACAATACCTATTCTAATTAAAAAATTACACGGCTCATAAAAAAAACACCCTCCAAATGCTGGTAGTCTTTCTTTTTCAGTGACCAGACATTTTTAGTCACATGGTGATGCCTGATCCACCGCTCTGATAGCAACACCGGCGAGCACGGCTACGGTGCCACCACCTGGATACCAAGATGTTGCTTCTCTTCCCATCTTCTGAACATTTTTGTTATCACATTCTGACACGTAGGGGAGAAGAGATAAACTAATGGGTCCCGTTGCCCTCTGGCCTATTGGCGTGTATATCCAAAATAAATAAATGAATAATTTTCCTCTATATATTATAAGTCTAATTATAATTATTTTCCTCTATGTTGCTTCTCAACATCTTCTTTTCACTCTAATCTTATTTACTTTTATATAATTTCATTTATTTATATCTTAATTTCATACGTCTATATATTTATCTAACAAATTCAATGCCTAAGAATTTTCTTAAAATAAAAAAAAATTACATTTTTTTCCTTCCTATGAAATGGTAAAAGATTTTATTAAAATAATGATGAGGGAGAAATTATCAATGCATTACTTTCAAAAAAACAAATTTCCCAAATTTTTATTTTTAGTTTTTATCACTATCTTTGATAGTGATATCTAGATGCTTTAATTTCTTACGGCACGGACACGAGTTATAAAATGATTGTTTATATAAGTTCCTTACTGGACGTTCTTACTTTATTTTAGATGTGATCATTTAAGTTTTTTTATTTATATTTTTTTTATTTCCTTTAATTTTTTTATTAATAATAATTACATGAAGGATTAGTTGAAAAGTGAAGTTTTATAAAAATATTTTAGGTTTTGTTTGTTCCCCAAGAAAAATGTTAGAAAAATTAAAATTAATAAATTATTTTTATTAATTACTTTAGTATCATTTTCATTTTTTTTATATAATAATTAAAATTTTATAAAGTTTTAAGTCATTGTAATTATACTTAATTTTCTTTTATATTTTTAATAGAGAAACCAAATATATGAGAATTATTTTCCTTAAAATTCCTTTTTCTATCCTTAGAAGCAAGTATAACATTAGGGATAGCGGGGGAAAATGGTTTAAAGGAAAAATATGGAAGCTTTTAAAAAAGAAATCTTTAGTTCTATTTTTTTTATTAATTTTTATGATTAATATTGTTTCTCTTAAAAATAACTATAATTTTACTATTTTTCTCACAAAAAAATGAGCTTCAAATCAATTCTTAATATGTGAATTTGATAATGAGTTTAATAATTAATTGCATAATTTGTAATTCAAAAATAAATCTAATTACTATAAAAAAGTAAGATATCAAAACTAGTCACGATGTGTTATTATTTCTCCTATGAATATAATTATATTTAAAATTTTTCTCCTAAATAAATTTTAAACCAAGGAGATTTATTATTTTAAATTCTTTAATTAATATTCTAATTTTTAAGAATAATTTAAATTACTAATTAAATCCAAACTAGTTCAAAATACTATATCAACAATTAGGTATTAAATATATACATATAATAGAAACTTAGCTTATTTACATATTAAAAAATTATTTTAAATAAAATAAATTTAATAAATATTATTATTTATTTTTATAATACATATTCAAATAGCAACAATTTTTAATATATATATATATATATATATATATATATATATATATATATATATATATATATATATATATATATATATATATATATATAATACTAATATATTACTAAAAATTATTTATTTTTAAATTGATTTATAATTTTAATTTTTAATAAGACTTGAATTACAATGAATTAATATTATACAAATTAAATTTATAATTTTTTACAAAATCAAAATAAATAATAAATTATTTTTATTTATTTTTAAAATCAATCTATCTAAACAAGTTTTTTACTTTTTATTTAAAAAAATTCAAAATAACTTAGAGAAGTATAAGAAAACATTGGGCACGGTGTGGCGTATTTGTTTTGTTATAAAAAGGGGATTGCATGTTTGAAAGCAATGGCGTTCACATGAGAAGCATCCAAGTTCGATTGCCGGCTACAATATCCGGATGTTCAATAAGGATAAGCACATGCAATTGTATTTATATCATACTCACCCCATTTCCAAAAATACAAAATGAATAAAACGACGCAGCATTAGCAAGGAGCCAGGACCACCATTGCTACGTCCGAGAGGCCTGCTCCAGACAAATCATGAATGCAGCAAAAAGGTGATGACATTTTCAGCGCTTTGGAGGCAGGCATCAAGCCCAATCCCTCACAAACTTCAAGGGCTCATGACCTGCCACATCTTGAAGTGCGCTGCCAAGCGATGGTGGCGTTCTGTGAAGTCAATCTTGTCCAGAAATTTTATTTTCTTGCTTTTCACTGGGGCCCACGTGCTATGCGTATGACACGGTTTGGGGCGCATCATGATGGGCCCAAATATTAGATGATGAAATGGGCTGGCCTCGGTATCAGGGATGAATCCATGCCCCTCACGTGTTGGCTGTTTTTGTCAGATATTTTCTTGGAAAAATATTTTCTTTTTGATGTACTTTTGTCACGTGCAGGCTTTGTTTTCCTCTTCTGGAGACTTTGATGCTATTGATACTTTCCCAAAAAATGGTGCTTTGGAATGTTACTATTTGTGGTTTTCTTAACGGTGATTATTTTTTATTTTGGGCCTCTTGCCATGCACAAACCCACTCTCACGATGAAAATTCGAAGCCCAAATAACCCAAATAAATATCTTATAATTAGAAATTTATCAATTATCAAAATCTTGTTCAAAATAAATAAAATATGTTATTTTCATCAAATACTCCATCTCTAAAAATATTCACTATAACAACAATTAAAACTAGAAATATCAATATACCGATCTATTATTCAAAGTGACTTCAAGTCTTTACGATTCAATTATTCACTAAAGTTCAATCAAATGTACAGGGAGAAAATAATTCCTAAAGTGAATCCCAACATAAAACAAATTCTTGTCTTAACCATAATTCCTCCAAGTAATCAACAAGGGAAGTGAATTCAAAGTATAATAAAAAAAAACCAATATAGTTTTCATGGATTACATATTTTCCAAAGGGAATACAAATATTTGGAATATCTCTATTTTCATGAAATAATCCACCTATGCATGTAAATTTCTAGTTTAAAAAA
This sequence comes from Vitis riparia, assembly GCF_004353265.1. NCBI lineage: Eukaryota > Viridiplantae > Streptophyta > Magnoliopsida > Vitales > Vitaceae > Vitis > Vitis riparia. The sequence continues at coordinate 10,635,325 of NC_048444.1, forward strand.
TAAATAAATCAATCAACACCTAATTTGGATTTAGATTTTTAAAAGCATATTCAAACTATTTAAAGCTATTTATTGAATATGAAATACTAATAAGGGAATTAGAAGCTTACTTTGAAACATTGTTATCTAAAATCTTATATTGTTTCTTCAAAAAATATGTTCGTGTTAAGATTTCCAAGTAAGTAGGACTTTTATATTGGAATTTTCTAATTTCCTTAGTGGGTATTTCAACCAAGAACCCAACCTAAGGATTTAGGTCTAACCTACTTATTGAAAAGGGTCACACACTACATATATATATATAGGCATAATTTTAAGAAAAAAACAATATGAAAAAATTTAGTTGGTATTAAAAAGAAGTTGAGCTTTAACCACAATCTACTCCTTTAATTTTGTTGTGTAGTACTCCCCTTAGTGTGAATGTAAATCATACCCGATCGACTTGCCAAATAGTCGTAGAAAGTTCACACTAACTTAAAGCTTGGTGAAGATATCAAGAACTTGCTTCATCATAGGAATGTGTTGTTTTGACTAACCTTCATTGAATTTTCTCATGAATAAAGCAACAATCTAATTCAATATGCTTGGTTGGTTCATGGGAGATGGGATTCGTAATTAACAATATGGATAGATGTTTGATTATCACAATAGGAAGTTGTTGGACTAAATAGATTGATCCTAAAATCAACTAATAGAAACTTGAATCATTGCAACTTACAAGTGGCTTAAGTCATGGCTCTATACTTTAGCAAATGATCTAGAAGCAACACTTTATTTTTAGTCCTTCATGAGATATGAATAGCACCAAGAACTTTGCAATATTCCCTTGTAAATCAATGAGTAGTAGAACAATCTACACAATTAGGGTTAGTATAGACAATAAATTTCAGTGGATTTGTAGTAGCTAATAAAATGCCTTTACCAAGATGTTTTTAAGTAGCACAAAACTAGCGAGGTTGCATCAAAGTGTGGCTTATGAGCTTGCTTGAACTATATAAGGATACAAATAGCAAAAAGGATATTCAAATGAGTAATGGTTAAGAAAATTAGATGACTTATAATGTGGTGAAAAACAGCTATATTAGGTAAAGGATCTTTATTATTGGTACCAAGTTTTATATTTTGCTAATTGGTATTCTTGCATATAGACACCCCCAATATCTTACTTATTGTTGAGATAGAACCCTTAAAAGCATGACATAATGTAATAATACATATATTTTATTAATATTTATTTTATGATTTTATTTTTCCATTTATTATACTATTTATGAATTATCTATGTTGAACATTCTGACTTATATCACTTGCATTGTACATGATTTAAGTGTATTAAAAGTTGTACGAAAGATTCAGACCATAGTTTCCTTGCAAGTAAATAAGTTGTATAGATTTCCCCATTGTGGAATAGTCATTAATGACTAAGTGATTCTAATTTATCTTTAGACCATTATCCACAATTTTACCTTAAGAGCAAGCAATTACAAGATTGCTTTGACATATGCAAGAAAAAGGAAAAAAATATTGTTTAATCCAAATAGGTACCATGAAACAATTAGAGAAGTGGGGATAGATGCATTTGTCTAGAACATTTTGAGAGATTGTTTAATTATTTTACATTATGAGGTAAATAATATTGATATTACTTTTAGTTTTTCCTTTTCCTTTTTTCAAGAAAAATATTCTTAGTGTAATTCTACATAAATTAGTTGTTAAATTTAATTGTGATATTAATCATAAGCTTTAGATTTGGGTTCAAGATTTAGAGAACAAATTTACATGTAATTATGAAAAAAAAAAAAACTTGATTCGATAAAAAGATACATGTATTAATTTCATTTTATTTCTTATGTTATACAAGAATTTCAGTCATATATTTTTATAATTTATAACACTTTAAACTAATTAGGGTTGCAACTTGAGCAGGTTGGTCGGGTTGATGGCTAACTCGAGTCCAACCCAAATTAAGAAAGGATCAACTTAAGCTCAACTCAACCCGACCTCTAACTAGAGCTACTAACCCAAGCCCAACCCAACATCATTTTTCTAATCTCCAATTGAATTCAGGTTAGTTGAGTTAAGCTCAAGTTGGTCATGTTAAAGTTGAGTTGATCAAGTTAGAATCAGGTTAATCGAGTTAGATTTGAATTGATCGGTTTGATTGGGTTGCATGATTCAAAATTCATCTCTAGTGGTTTTTAAAAACTATATATATACATATATATATATATATATATATATATATATATATATACACACACACACACACACACACCAAAATTTAAATAAAAAATAATACAAAATTTCAATATAACAATGAAAAAATTAAAAATAAACTTATGTCTTTCTAAAAAATGGAAAATATATGATATAATTATAATTTGATATTTTTCTTTAAAATTTATAAAGAAAATGAATATTATTATACATGATAATAAACATTATAAATATTATAAAAATAGTAAATCAAATTCAAGTTAGGCTCGGATTGTTTGCACCTTGGTTCAAACCCAACCCAAATTGAGTTCAAATTAAAAAAACTTAACCCAAGCTCAACCTAAGTATTGAAAATATTTGCTCAAACCTGCCTAAACATCGGATTAGGTTCGGGTTGAATGGGGTCAACTTGCCTAAGTTGTACCCCTAAAACTAATGTTAAAATTTTATATTATATTGCATGTGTTGCATAAAGAGATATGTCAACGAGAAAAATATTTACAAAGGAATAAATATAACCTTCTAGATTAGGTTTTGAAACCTTGTGGATTGAAATGAACATTTTTGGGGTGAAAGAGATAGTGAAATTTGTTATCTAGTGGTAAGATAATGATTAAAAACTCTTTATTCTTAGTTTATGGTGACCAACTTTGTATGTTGGTAAGAACAATAATTTTAGTATGTTGTCGAGTTAACCATTAGAAAATTATTTGCATTTTCCAACCAATTTATTTCATTGGCAATAGCAATAATTAAATCCACTTAATAGTTTGTTGCTAAAAAGTTTTTGTAAGACCTTAGGCGCTACCAACTCTCCTAAAAGCAATTATTGTTAGGAAAGACGCATACTCTAACCTTATGGTGCATTCACCCAAACGCCTACAACATTTGAACATAAAGAGAGTTGATAGATACGACTAACCCTCCAATCTGCCAACAATCTCCCCTCTCCCCCAGTAACACCCTTGGGGTTCGAACCTATGACCTCGACTCTGTACCACTTGTTATAAAATTGTGAAACCAAGGTTTGGTTAATCTTGGTTTTGATGATAACAAAATAAAGTTTGGAACTAATGATTATATTTTAAGTGTAATTAGGTAAGAAGATTTCCAAAGTAGCAATCACAAAGACAAAATCAAGTCAAAGGGAAATCCATAAGAAGAAGAAGATCTCAAAGAGAAATGTTTTTCAAAACCTAAGTTTCATCAGATCTATTTATAAGGTTGCTGGTGCACAAAAGTTTTTCATGCATTACATTATTAATTTATGCACCAAAATCATCCAAAAGTAATTTTGTTTTAAAATCCTTTAAAATTAAAAGATTTCATGTTTTTAACTAAAACCTTGTATTAAATGCTTTCCAATCTTATTTAAAAGGTTTTAAGTTGAAAATTATGGTTGTTGAGCCAAAAATGGCTCAACTGGTTGAATCAGATAAGGAACCGGTTAACCTATTCAGCTCAACTGTTCAAAGAGTGCAAAAACTTTCTCTTTATTCCAGAACACTTGTTCAATCGATCAAGGTCTGGTTGAGATCTAACAATCACTTGCCAAACATTAAATGCTAATGGCTAGTCAACTAGTCGAATAAGAGCTTGACCGGGTGAAGTTCCAATGGCTAGTTTAAATTTTTTTCCTCTATAAAAAGACTCTAATCTTCATTGTTTCAAGAGCTTAACTTTCCTAAATCTTTTTTTGAATATATTTGAGCCTTGGGAGAGTGTTTTTTAGTGCGCTATTATTCTAAAACTTGCATATCATTAGTGCACCATTCAATTCTATTTTTCTTATATCATTTGAGCCTAAAGTTTTGTATTAGGACTTTGAGATATTATTTTTTATCTTTAGTTGTAAATCTTTGAGAGGAAGAATTTAAGTGTGAGGTATCACTTAGGGATTCTTTAGTGTGGGGTATCACTTAAGGAGTTGCTCAAGAGTGAGATATCTCTTGAGAATTGTAAAGGGTGCTTGGAGCCAAAAGTTCAAGAGAGTGGATTGGAACCATAATCCAATTGTATTGCTTGAAGAGTTGGTTTGGAATCATTGAATTAGTGGAATCTTAAGCTTGGAATTGAAGCTAAAGGAGAGTGGACGTAGGTGGGGTTGCATCGAACCATTATAAAAATCTTGTGTTTGCATTATCTCTTCTATGCTCTTTTACTTTATATGCAATTGTTTTTATATAGTTTTATTATATATTTTCATATAATTGTCTTTTGCATTCACATTATTTAAATTTGCAAAAATTGACCATCACCCTATTCACACTTCTCATCTCCTCCTTTTAGGATGATTACCGTAGGTTGGATTAGCATAATTTTTTTAACAGTTTCATTAGTGAAAAAAGATCTTATCGTCAGATTTTTTACAACACACATTTTCTTGACTACCATGTTTAAAAAATATCCGTCGGTAAATGCTTTTCTCAACAATACATGTTAATCGGAAGAAATCAAAATTTTAATTTGTAGTGATTGCAAGTTTGACAAGTACTATTATTTATAATTTTCTAAAAAAATAAAATTTAGTTAACATCTGATTCCTCTAGCTTTGCTTATATTTTGGGTCAAATTTTAATATATTTAAGATGTATATTCATACTCTTGAATGGGATGGCAAGGGGATGGGTTGTTATATCCTGGTCCATCCCATTTTTATAAACCTATTCTTATTATAGTCCGAATGAAAAATTTAAATAGGCTAGATTATGGTAGAAAGGGAATCAGAATTCTGCATATCCAACCCATATTTAATTTTTTTTAATTGCATTAAAAATAAGTAAGTATTATAAATTTTACAATTTTTTTTTTTTTGTTTGGAATTGGTTTTTCTTATTATTTTATATTTATTAGAATTAGAAATACCCAAACCCACCTAGGTTTCAAGAAAATTTTCAAACTCATTTTTAACCTATTTATTTTCATCTCAAATCCTCCTACTAGAAGTGGATACCCTATAAAAAAAATAGTCCCATTAACATCATATTGAGATTAAGTGTACTTATTAGTCCTCTCCTTATTATCTATATTGGAGTTGGATGGGTGCTTAAGTTGAGCTAACCCAACTCGATCCAACCAAATAAGAGATCAAGGGGGAGTAGTTTCTTTCATATGAGAAAAGAAAGAGCAAGATAACTCAAAAAGAAAAGTTGTTTGCAAAAGAAGGTGAAAGGCTTTTATGGTGTGAAACGAGATGGTTCTCGATTTTAGTGTGATTCCATTCACAATTTGGGGTGAAAAATTGAACAGTGAAACAATTATTTTCAAATCTTGGACATTTCCAAAAGGTAATCTAAAGTTTTCCGACAATCTGGAACAAATTCTCATTTATGTAACAAACCAATTCTCCTAACCCCAAGTGTAGTTTAGGGAATCATGCTAGAGTTTTAAATAAATGAATTATTTATATCTAAATGAACTTGTTCTTCTAATAGATTAAGGTGCTACACTTATGTTTAATTTTTTTTTTTACTTTTTGTCTTCGTATACCTTTTACATGTGTTATATTCTAATTTAACTTACAACTTAAAATTTAAGCATTTTTCACCTATTCTTAATCCATGTAATTCCTTTTTCTATCTACTCCATGATTGAGATTTAAGCTCCTCTTTGTAGGAGGTTTATAATTATTTGGTAAAATATGATTTTGAGTAGAACTAGTTTTACATAGATAATTTGATTTGATTTATTTATTTTTAACAAATCTTATATTCTTTTATAGTTTCTGAAAATGTGAATCTTAATAATGGACTACACCTAGAGGGGGGATAGGTATTGTAGAACAATTTAAAAATTCCCCCAACAAAGATTACCTAACCTTAGACTTTCTCAATGTCAAGAAACTTTTCTTCCAACAACTTTTCAACAAAGCACAACATCCACAAACAAGAATGTATGCACCAACACTCTCTCAATGTTTTATAAATGCAATACACATGTAAATGTTTCAACAATCCTCAAAAATAGATCAAAAGAACAATTATCTCCTCAACTCATATCAATTTACTCCATGATATCATTAACCAAAATGAGCAGAAAAATTATTAAGGATATTCCATGAATCATCACACTTATATCACCTCATATTTCTTCCATTCAACATATATGGCCAACTAATCAATGATATCAAAAACAGAAAATAAATCAAAGTGTAGAGTGAGAGAAAGAGACAATTAACACCATATTTTAACTTGGAAAACCTCATAAGAAATAAAAAACTGCAGGCCTACCATCGATTGAAAAACTTCACAATGAAGAATAAAAATTAAGTACAAGGTTTTACCTAGCTCAAGCCAACCAATCATTCCCAGACCACTTGACTAGTATCTTCACTTTCAGCTTCTTACTTTCATCTTCCAAAGCACACTTGGAATTCACACCAAACTCAATCTCGACCTCTTCTTGAATCCACAGAAGAAGAAAATGGGTTTGTACCCAAACCCAAATAGAATGAGAAATTGAGATATGAATGAAGGAATGAATCAACCCATTTATTGCTAAAGAAAATCAATTAAAAACTAGTTTGGAAAACATTAAGAGAATTGAATTTTCTTTGCAACCTAAAACCCCTAAATTAGGGAAATAGATGAGAAAATGAAGAACACATGGAGTGGTTGCAACTCTTTCCACGGTTTCTGTAGTCTTTACCCAGAAAATGAGAGAAGATTGCTTTTTAAAGTGTAAAAAGAAGCCCTTAATCTAATGGTTGAGATTTGATCTTAAAAACAAGTTAGCTGGATCGATTTGCTCCTACACCTAGATCGATTTAGAAACGGGGAAATAAAAACCTTGCACCAAAAACTATTTCTCCCAACTTTCTTAACTCATTTAAAAATGAAAAAACAAGGTTAATTCACATTCAAACACCAACCACTCGACTACATACCTTAGCTTCTTAGCAAAGTATTAATCTTCTAAGTCAAGTAGTCCGAAAAGGGATTGGTAAATCGAGTTAGGGGACACTTAGGAATTTTGTTCAGAATTGCCAACCTAGCTAAACACTCACAATCTCCCCATTTGGCAATTCTGGGATAAAACCCTTTACAACACGAATGAGTACAAGTAAGTAATCTCCACCCAACTCTCATACAAGGCTACTCACTCACTCAAAACCTCACCAAAGGTACTACAATACCTGCAAATAAATCTCAAGAAAAACATTAGTATCACTTGCACATATTACCAAGACGCTTCCACAAGTTTCGAATGAATTGACACATAGATATCCACATATATCCACAAAGATCACTTGTCTAAAGATAGTCCATATGCATTAATGAGTCCAAAACCATGTCCAATTGCCACAAATACACAAAAAGGTGATCATGATCAACATATCAAATATCCAAAGCACAAAACACAAAGAAATTGTCATGATCAACTACAAGTCATATCACCATCCATGTAAAGTGTAAAATATCTTCCCCTTTTTGTCCCAAAAGGAGACAAAGAGCCGTCCAAAATAAGCAAAGTATATAAGACCAGAAAATGAACATGATATCAAAAGAAAGTTGTCCAAAAAGATAACTAGTTGCTACTTGGCGAAGAGGGATGCTTATGGAGAAAATTTTCAAGAGCGTGCAGTTGATCCATGTTGCAAAGCATTTGTCCATCAATTAGTGAGAAGTCTCTCTCCATATGAGATTGGAGTTGAGAAATATGCTCAGACAATAAGGTGGATTGAGCAGAAATTTTCTCATCCAATGCATCAAACCTAGCACAAAGTTGAGTTAGGAAACTGGAATCTACAGCTGAATCTGAGTCATTTTCACCAAATTTGCTCTTAGCTCTAATATGGCACACCTTCTTCTTAGAACCAAGGGCATCCTTAATCTGTCCCTGACTTCGATTCCGAGATTATCAATGAGACCCATTGGTTTAAGAAATGAAGAATTTACAGGAAATTCAACTCCAACCCTTTGGCAAATTTTTGTGATTAAAATGCCATAGGGAAGAACCTACTTCTTAGACACTAAAGGATTTCCTCGAATAATCATCTCATCTAAGATGCAAGATGCTAGGTTAATGGGTTCTCGATGAAGAATTCGAGACAAGAGAATGCAACTCTTCTTACAAATATCTGCCAGATGAGAGGAGAGATAAATTGAGAATGTTAGAAAAGTTGTCAACACCCATGCAAGACGAGATATGCTACCAGTGTGTATAACTAAGCCTAGCTGACCTCAAACATCTCCCCATAAGTTAATAGATACTCTATTCGATAACTCAGAGGTGATTTCCAAATCACTCACAGAGGGTGCTTCAACCAACAAGATGCCTAAGACTTCAACAATCACCTTAGAAGTGACTTTAACAATAATTCCAAAGACACTTAACTTGAGGTAGGACTCATCCAAGTCATGTTCAATAATATTCGAATAAAAAATTCGGACAATAGGAACACAAGTAGTCTCAGTGAAGCTTGCTAGAAGAAGCCATCCTAGTTCTACAAACAGTGCTGGAATTGGTGTGTCAAGAAATGATTTTAGATGAAGCAATCTCTCAAGAACAAGAGACCTTTGACGATAAACCTTGGTGTATAGGTCTCTTCAGAACTTTGTCGGGAAAACATTGAAAGGAATCCCATCAATGAAAGTTTTGCAGGAGCCTTTAGGGATATTGGGATACTGGAGAGGTGGATTGATGGGTAAATTCTCATTTCGAGCACCTTTTGAGGTCTTAGATGATGAACTTTTAACAAGGGCTTTGCTCCCACGACCTTTTGGAGGCATAGTTCTAAGTAAAAATATAAAGAACCAAACAACCAAAGATTGAAATAGTATTAGATATAAAACAACCCACTCAAACAACCTACTGTGAGAAAATCTCACACAAAAACTAACAAACAACACCAGTGGAAGAAGAACAAACCTGTACACAGAAGAACATGGGCTACCATGGCAGAGATCCTGTAACGAAGAAGATGTCGACAGAAAGAATGGAAATGTAGGTCGATAACAATAAAAAAACAAGAAAAACGAGTATATCAAGGTAAAATGAAGATCTTGTTGGAAATAGTGGAGAATCGCAGGCCAACGACATGAGTTGAAACACCGACAACATACGAAACCGGACATGCTGACTGTACACCAATGGGAATGACAATGAGAGTTGATTGTACACCGACGGGAATGACAATGAGAACGGAATGGGAATGACCAAAAAAGAACACCGACAATGATAATTTCCGGTGACAGTGGTCGGAACTAACAAATGACGGTCAAGATATGTAGAGAAGAAGGGTTTCTCTTCTCTAGAACAAAAGCCTTAGGGCTTTGAAAGAAATGAGAAAATTAAACAGATTTGGGGATTTTGACATTTTCATTTTTTTTTAAACTTTTAATTACGAAAATACCCCTCATCCATTTAACCTATGAGTATAACCAACCGGGGACAAAATTGGAAAATTTCACAAAAAAACATGTTTAAGGATTTAGAATTTTTTTTTTCAAAAAAAATAATTAAAAAATTATGAAAATGCCCTTGATTCATTAAACCATACGAGTTGAACCAGATGAGGGCAAGAATGGAATTTTTCACGAATGGATCGATCCACATTTTGTTCAAGAGCTCTCAGTGAAAAAAATTGTGCAATTAGTAAGAAACTTTTCACAAAAATTTCCAAGTGTTAGAGCCAAGTGGTATCGATCTTGGTGGATCGATCCACATTTCGTTCAAGGGCTCTCGGTCACAAGACTATGCACACAGTGGGTCGATCCAAAAATTCAGTAGATTGATCGACACCCTATTGAAAAATGACTTAGGCAAAAACTAACGATAAAGTACAAGAAACACACCAACAAGCTTTCCAAAAATTGAAATTTTGATTCACTAAAACTAAAATACAATAGAATGACATAGTTATCTTTCAATCAAGGAGTTAGAATTGATTCAAATTGAACAGGAATGCTACCAGGAGCTTAACTTTAGACAAAATTAATAAACATAAAGATTGAAGAATTTTCCACATTTATCCAATGAATAGGTAAAAAACAACTGATTATCAACACTCTTACAAGGAAGCTTAAGCTCAAAGAAGACTTACTCATGATACCATAAAATAGTGAAAATGTTAATTTCTTTCCACTTAAAAATCTATATCCACCCATAAAGCAAAAAAATTTCAAAACTCACTTTCTTCTTAGAGAAATTCAAGATAATGTTCCAAGAAGTCAATTTGCACATCTCTTGGCTAGATTTCTATTTAACACGACCTATTCACATCCTAAAAAAAAAAAATCATACATAATTTGTTTTTCACATTGAGCATTGAAATGATTACACAAACATGAGCTTCACCCTTAGGATCATTTTTTTTTTAACTTGAGGATCACTAAGGTGGCCTTTACAACATAAGAACATAAGGGATGCCCTACTCTTGCAATGGGGGCTTTTTAACTCTTGAAACATTGCCAAGAAGTCATAACCATTCTAGAAAACTTAATATTTACCCTTTTCATTTTTTTTTTAATTTCAAAAAGAGGTGTAGACCCTCCATTTTGTCCTCTTAGCACATGTTCTATTAGGTATTTATTCGGTACTTTACAGTAATTCCATGGTGGCCCATTACTACTCGTGTAACCTATATTTTCTGAGCCACCTTGGGGACTTTGGTTGAGGGATTTATCTAACTCCATTATGACTCTTGGCAGCCCTAATTTAGACTTAGGCCCACTTAGGCACCTAGGCCCATTAGGCACCACCTTAGGCCCACCTAGGCTCACATGGGCCCATTTTGGCACACCTTGGCCCATTTAGGTTTACCTAGTCTTGCTTAGGTCACCTTTTTGGAACATCTTGCATGTCTCATGTGGCTTGCATGACTTGCATGGCGGCTCATTTTTGTAAAATCACATGACCTGAATTTTTATTATATTTTTGTTTATTTTATTTATTATCTTGTGTATTTCTTTTTTTATTTTTTTTCTATTATTTTGTCACTTTTCCGTAATAATTGTCCTTATTTATTTTAATTTAATAATTTGGTTTAAATGTTTTTTTTATTTTATTACTATTATTATTATTATTATTACTTTTACTCATTTTTATTATTATTATTATCATTATTTTATTTAATCTATTAACTTTGAAATTTTGTAGGAAATGTATGGGAGGTGTGCACAGTCAAATTGAGATTAATATTTGGAATGTGGGATTTCCTTGGATGCATGATCATTGGAGATGATGGATACCGTATTGAGATTTGAAGATAGGTGTGGACGTTTTGGGAGAGTTTAAGGAAATGTGGCTCTAGGAGATAAGGAAACAATTGAAAATTGACATGGCTTGGGGAAGGAGATTGGAGTTTGAGGTTTTTTTTTTAGAAAGGAAGAAAATTAAAAAGGAAAAAATGGAAAACTACCAATTTGGTTTTGGAGGAATTATAAGGTTGTGTGTTTAATGAAGAAAGTGAGAGAGATATTTAGAGAAAAGTGAGATTTTTCTTTAGAAGAAAATAAAAGTCAACACAGATGAAAAAAGAAATTCTGAGCGTGTATGTGATGACATGAAGGGTTGTGTTTAGGAAAGATAGAAGGGGGAAGTTCTGATGAATAAGCTTCAAGCACATTAATATACACCCCATATTTTCTCCTTCAACCGGAGATTGAAATATCAAAAAATATATTGAACTCTTAGCTCAAATCTCTCTTCTTTTTCTTTTTCCTCTTCACGGATTCTTGGGTTGTTCTTGGGGTTTTCTGATTTTGTTGAATTGAGTGTTTGATTTGTTATCTATTGATGTAAGCTTCTGTTACGTGATTCAAATTTTTAGGTTTGTTTTTGTGCTTTTGGATCAGGGTTTCAAAGCATGAATCTGGGTAGCGGACAGGGATCCATGTCGAGGGCGAGTTCTAGTGGTGCATGGAAGGCCGGAGATGTGGTCCTCAACCAGTTTCCAGAGGGTCTCCAGGTCTTGGTGGTTGATGATGATCCCATTTGTCTCATGATCTTGGAGAAGATGCTCCGGACTTGCCTTTATGAAGTTATTAAATGCAATCAAGCAGAAACAACATTATCCTTGTTGCGAGGGAATAAAAATGGGTTTGATATTATTATAAGCGATGTACACATGCCCGACATAGACAGATTCAAACTCCTTGAGCACATTGGGCTCGATATGGACCTGCCTGTTATCATGATGTTTGCTGATGACGGGAAAAATGTTGTGATGAAGGGTGTCACTCATAGTGCATGTGATTATTTGATTAAGTATGTTCAAATTGAGGCACTAAAGAACATATGATAGAATATGGTTAGGAAGAAAAATAACGAGTGGAAGGATTTGGAGCAGTCCAGAAGTGTGGAAGAGGGAGATCACCAGCAAAAACCATCGGAAGACGTGGATTATTCGTCTTCAGAAAATGCAGGGAATTGGGAAAACTCGAAGAGGAGGCAAGATGAGGAAGATGATGCGGAGGAGAGGGATGAGATACTTCCACCCTGAATAAGTTGGGGGTTGTCTGGTTGGTAGAAGTCCACCAACAATTTGTGGCTACTGTTAAACAACTGACCATTGACAAGGTTGTTCCGAAAAAAAAAAAAAAAAAAAAAAAAAAAAATTATGAAGTTGATGAATGTTCCTGGGCTTACTAGAGAAAATGTTGCTAGTCATCTTTAGAAATATCGTTTGTATCTTAGGAGGCTAAGTGGTGTATCACAGCACCAGAGTGGACGTAATAACTCTTTCATGGGTCCCCAAGAAGCAACTTTTGGATCAATCTCTTCACTTAATGGGCTTGATCTTCAAACTCTTGCTGTTGCAGGTCAACTACCAACACAAAGCCTCGCCACACTCCAAGCAGCAGGGTTTGGTAGGTCAACTAGTAAATCGGGACTACCCATGCCGCTTGTTGATCAAAGGAACCTCTTTAGTTTTGAAGCCCTTAAGTTCAGATATGGGGAGGGTCAGTAGCAACAACAACAACTGAGCAATAGTAGTAAACAGATGAACTTACTACATGGAATCCTTACAACCATGGAGCCAAAGCAACTTGCTACTTTGCGCCAGTCGGCACAGTCGTTTAGGAACATAAATATGAAAGTCAATGCCCATGGAAATGACAGTAGCTCTTTATTGATGCAGATGGCCCAACCACAAACAAGGACTCACAACCCATTGGAAAGAATACCATATACGTAGGCTGCCACTTGGAAAGACTCTCCACGCACACACCAAGGGTGAAAGGATAGCCGCACAACCCATAATTTCAAGATCTCCATGTTGGCTGCATCATTGAGAAACAACCTACCGCATCAAGGAAAATATAAGAAACACACACAGCCACCAATTCCAAAAAGGTGGCAGCCCATTCCACTTTGCCAAATATCATCACTCCACGCACTCTCATAAGGGATCACACAAAGAGACAGCACGCACTCCACAGGAGTTTTGGGAGTAGCATAGCCATTTTGGGATGACAATTCTAGTGGTGCAAAAATTTTCAATTTTTTTTTTCTTTTTTTTCCTTGCTGTCAGTTTTCATGCAACCACTAACCCTTTAGGGTTAAAATTCATTACAACAACTTTAGAATATTTTTAAAAAATTTCCAAAGCTTGTATGACTTTCCTCACTCCTTGAACTTGAATTTAAAGTTTTGTTTGAGTTAGAAAACAATTCCAAAACAGAAAATATAAATGAGTCGTTAGGGGGGCTACATTTTCACCCAATTTTGGACATCCGAGACCTATTTGTAAAAATAAAATAGCAAACTAATTTTTAAATTTGATCCAATATTTTTTCTTAATTTCAACCTTCTTGAAATTGATATTAGACACATAAAATATTAAAACATATGCCTTTTTGAGGGAGATACGTTTTTTCAAATTCATACCTACTGCACATGATGAATTCTAGACATCTGATTAGCTTAAGTATTTTAAAAATATATTTGTATACTATCCAATCAGGGATTCATTTTTTATGTGGTATAGACACTTTGAACTATGTGTGTGATTTTTTGTATAATTTTATGTGATCATTTATTATTTTTTAAAAATTCGTTTATGCATGTCATTTTTTCTTATCTAATTTGGACTTTGTAGAACCTTTAGGTGTCTTTACCGCAATCTATCCTTTAAATGAGAGTTTGGCCTTTGGTATGTTGATCTAGATGTGTAGGAGTTGTTTCCTGAATTTTTTCGTAATTAAATTCCACTCTAAGCTATTTTTTAGAAATTCTTTTTTTTTTTTTATGCTCCATTTTCTAATTGCATGTTGATGATCTTGTACATTGCTTGAATTGGTTATTTATTTTTTGAGTTATTTAACTTACCTTGGCTCAATTTTGGCTTTGGTACCGTGTATTAGACATAATAAATATGTTATATGATTCATACTTGTCCTAATTGCTCTATCATTTTTGGAGGAATCATATAAATTATGCATGTTATCCAGGTACGCTCTCTATCACTTACTTTTCGAAATTTTATGAACATGCATGTTGTTGTGAATTTCATTTATGATTGATGTGATCCTTAGGTGCTTAGATGTATGCTTGATTTGCTAGGATAAAACACATGTTGTGTGCTATATTTCCAAACTAACCATTGATGTTTTATGATAGCGCTTTAGAAGTAGTCCAGGTACGCACCTTAAATCTTCTTTATGATTTGTGATTAGTTTTTCTTGTTTGCCATGCTATTTTTGAAATCATATGGCCTACCTAGGTATCCATGATCAAACAATTAATTGCTACATTTCCCTCAACTTAGTCAGTAGAGACTTTCTTAGGGTTTAGAGGGGTGCTACCTTTTAAAAGTACCTTCCCAATAGGTGACCTGATCTTCGGACCTAGACTCGGGTTTTTCAAAGACACGTTTTTCCAAAAACTATGGAGTCGCTTTTTAGGGTTTTCTTTATTGTTTTATTTTTCCTTTTAAAAAATAAAATAAAATAAGTGGTGACTCCTACTTTTTCCAAAAACAAAATTTTTCACCAAATAAAAGCAAGTCTCGCCGATCAAGTGGGGGCATACGTGAAAAATGCGAGTCCACAAGAGGGCAAACAATCAAGGAAGAATAATCTTAAACACTCAAGGATATTCTGGTGACTTTACTCACTTTTTAATGCTCATTAGATAAACATAAGTTTGTATTTAAACTATAAAAAGCATTACTCACCATTTATGTAATCACAAGGTTCAACCATGAGCTGTTACTCACTTAAAAGAAACGAAGCTAAAATTTTGTGGTTTATCTAATCAAATCAAAATAGCAAGGATTCAATATCATGTTTATCAATCAAACCATGAAGATAAAAACATCTTGAAGCTTTTAAGATCATTATGAGTCAATTTAACTTTTAAAAAAAAGTGTAAGCATGTCACTCTCATGAACTCAACAAATGTTGAAAGTTTATGAAAAATGAAGAAAATATTGAACAAAAAAAAAATCAACTTAATGAAATTTAGGAACTTAGGAAGACAACTAGGACTCAAGGATATACAAGAGTGTGTCCTAGACAGGTTCTAGAGAAAGTCAACTAACTGCGCATAAACCTATGGACTTTCTAAGTGATTTAAACCTAGACACATCCAAAGGTTTAGTGAGAATATTAACAATTTGACCCTCGGTTGGAACATATTCCAATGACACCACTTTGTCTTCAACTAAGTCACGAATGAAGTGATGTCTAATGTCAATGTGTTTTGTTCTAGAGTGAAGAACAGGGTTCTTGGAGATGTTGATTGCACTAGTATTGTCACAAAAAACTACCATGGTTCCTTAATATATTCCATAGTCTCTCAACATTTGTTTGATCCACAAAAGCTGAGAACAACAACTACCGGCTGCAATGTATTTCGCTTCAGTTGTGAAAAGCGAAACAAAGTTTTGCTTCTTACTCATCTAAGTAACCAAGCAATTTCCAATATAGAAACAACCACTTGAAGTGTTTTTCCTATCATCCACATTTCCAGCCCAATTAGCATCAGTGTAGCAAGCTATATCAGAATGAGTGTCAAATGGATACCAAAAACCTAGCTCTAAAGTACCAACAATGTACCTAATGATGCGCTTAAGAGCTATGAGATGAGATTCCTTAGGACATTCTTGATACCTAGCACACACTCCAACACTAAAAGCTATGTCCAGTCTACTAGCAGTGAAGTACAAGAGGCTACCAATCATCCTCCTATACAATGTTTCCTCTACCCCTTTCCCAGATTCATCCTTAGCTTTAGGTTGGTAGGCATTGGTGTCCTAAAATGTTTAGTTGACTCAAGCCCAAACTTTTTGACAAGTTCCCTTGCATACTTGGATTGGGATAGGAAAATCCCATCCTTGAGTTGTTTCACTTGGAAACTAAGAAAATAGGTCAATTCTCCTACCATGCTCATCTCAAACTCACTTTTCCTCTCTTTAGCAAAATCTAAAGCACACTCATTGGAGGTAGAGCCAAACACTATGTCATCGACATAGATTTGTGATACCAAGAACACTTCATCATTTCTTCTAATGAACAATGTTTGATCAGCTCCCTCTCTCATGAATCATTTCTTAAAAAGATAGGATGTGAGTCTTTCATGCCAAGCTTTAGGAGTTTGGTTTAAACCATAGAGAGCTTTTCTAAGTCTATAGACATGATTTGGATACCCAGGGTCTTGAAACCCTTTGGGTTGCTCCACATACACTTCTTCATTGAGGATCCCATTCAGAAAGGCACTCTTGACATCCATTTGAAATAATTTAAATTTTCATACACAATCTATAACTAAGAGTATTTGAATGGATTCAAGTCTTGCAACTAGAGCAAAGGTTTCATCAAAATCAATTCTCTCAATTTGCTTGAACCCTTGAGCAACCAACCTAGCTTTATTTCTCACAATCACACCATTTTCATCCATCTTATTTTTGAAAATCCATTTTGTTCCAATGACATTCACATCTTTTGGTCTAGACACTAAGAACCAAACATCATTTCTAGAAAATTGATTTAGCTCTTCATGAAGAGCCTCTACTCAAGCTTCATCATTCAAGGCTTCTTCAAAAATTTTTGGTTCAATTTGGGAGGTATAGCAAACATAGCTTACCTCATTTAGCTTGGATTGTCTCCTTGTTACCATGCTATCCTCATAGTTTCCAATCACATTGCTTAATGGATGGTTCTTAGGTACCATTGACTTATTTTTCTTTGATGACTCAATTCTCCCCTTATCTCATTTCTTTCCTTGCTCTTCTTTCTTTTCTTCCTCTTCACTTAACTTTTCATTTTCAGATTTTTCTTCAATCACTTCAATATCTTTTGACACATCAATTTTATCATCATCACACTCTCTTGACCTTGATCCTAGATCATCCACAATCACATTGATTGATTCCACCATACATTTTGAACTCAAAATGTATACTCTATATGCCCGACTTTTGGAGGAACATCCTAAGAATATCTCTTCTTCACTCTTGGATTCAAACTTTCCAAGATTTTCATGATCTTTCAAGACATAACATCTACTTCCAAACACCCTAAAGTACTTCACACTGGGTTTCTTACCTTTCCACAACTCATAACAAGTCTTCCTAGTATGAGGACGCATGTGAGTTCTATTGGAAATATAGCAAGTGGTGTTGATGGCTTCAGTCAAAAAATGTGTAGGAAGTTCATGTTAATTTAGCATTGTTCGGGTCATTTCTTAAAGGATACGATTCTTTCTCTCAACTACCCCATTTTGTTGAGGTGTTCTAGGAGCGGAAAACTCATGTTTGATTCCTAGAGAATGAAAAAATTCTAAAAAATCAGAATTATCAAATTCTCTCTCCCTATCACCCCTAATTCTTCCAATGGGATACCCTTTTTCATTTTGAATTTTCAAACCAATGTCCTTGAAATTTATGAATGTCTCACTCTTATTTTTTAGGAATGCAACCCATGCATATCTAGAATAGTCATCAACCATCACCAAAATGTCTTTTTTGCCCCTAAACTCTCAGTTCTCATTGGTCCCATGAGGTCCATATGTAAGAGTTCTAAAGGTTTAAAGGTCAAAATTTCATCAACTCTCTTATGTGTACTTCTTGTTTGTTTTCCCTTTTGACAAGTACTACAAATAAGATTAGAGAGTTTTCCAAGCTTAGGTATCCCTTTGATGACTTCATTATTAACAACCTTCATCAAGTCACGATAGTTTAAATGACCCAACCTACGGTGCCACAAATCGATTGATTCAACTTTTGAAATACCACACACAAAGAAAGAAGAAGAAGAGGTAGAAGGATTTTGACAAACAACATAGCAATTATTAGAAATTCTCAAATCAATCATCACACAATTTCCATTCAAATCAAACACTTTACATAAATTTTGTGAAAATTGAACATTGAACTTCTTGTCACATATTTGACTAATGCTAATCAAGTTAGCTTTCAATCCTTCCACATACAAGACCTCTTCAAGGTTAAGGATCCTGGGAGCACAAATTGTGTCTTTTCTTTTCACACTAGCAACATTGTCATCACCAAAAGTCACATTTTCTCCATCAAATTCAGTGAAATTAGTGAAGAATGATATATTACCTATCATATGACATGAACAACCACTATCAAAGTACCATGAGTATGACTCACTAGCTCTAAGTGTAGTGTGAACAACAAGGCATTTAAGCTCATTCTTTTTCACCTATATTTGTTTTACATTTGTGACTTTGGTCATTCCATTTGAAGTGCTTCCTTGGAAGCCACTATGATGAGGGACATCTGAATCCCTCATTAACACTCTCTTGCCTCCTTATAACAACCTATTTCTCAAAGTGAATGATTCATTCATTAGGTTGGTCAACTTTCTTTGGAAACTCTCAAACATCATAACATAACAACTATCAACGGTGTGTCCCATTTTAGTGCAATAAGTGTAATGAAGTTTCAGTTTAGGAGGAATTTTCTTAGGGACCACTCCTTCACAAGGCTTGACAAAAATTGTTTTACCATTACTTGGAGTGGTAATTTCATCAACAAAATCTAAGCCTCTTTTATCAAATGATTTCCTCCCTGAATTGATCAAATCACTAAGTCTTTTAGAGCTAGGATGTGACTCTTCTTTCCTAAGATTCAACTCATTCTTAAACACTTGATTTTCACTCTTCAATTCATCACACATTTTCTTCATGTCAAAGTGTTCACCCTCAAGAAAGGTAATTTTATCTAGTAAAGAATTTTTCTCTCCCTTTAGAGTTTTAATCTCATTGATTAAACTCCTTTTAAAAGCCTTCCACTCAACTTGTTCTTGTTTGAGCCTTAAGCACTCCTTGTACAAAGTGTCATATGCAGAGTCAAAACTCATCTCATCACCATTGGAGTCACTTGACTCACAAGACTCACTAAGAGCCTCCTTTTTTAGTGGTTCATCAAAGACACTTTCCATAAAGGCAGTGAAATTAGTGCATTCTTCACTAGCATTGGATTCTTTTTCACTTGATTGACAAGATATGTGTCACTCCAAGTGATTTGCATGACTTTCTTTCCTTTTTTCTTTGAGGGACATTCAGTGGCATATTGTCCCTTTTCTCCACACTTAAAGCACTCAACCTCAAGGTCCTTTTTGACACTCTTGTTTTTTTTTTTTTTTTTTTTTTTTTTTTTTGTCTTTTGCATTTGATTTTCCCATTGAATTATTCCATTTTTAGCATCTTCCTTGGACTTCTTATATTTCCTGAACTTCATGTATTTTTTGAATTTTCTAGCAAATTTAGCAACTTCTTCATCCGACATTTTCTTATCACCCTGACCTTCGGAATCGTAGGACTCCTCTTTAATGGCATTCAAGACAATGCCCTTTGATTTCCTAGGTGATCCAAGAGTCATTTCAAAAGTTTGGAGTGAACCTACAAGTTCATCCACTTTTAAGGAATCCACATCCTTGAACTCTTTAATGGCGATGACTTTTGCTCTAAATCTCTCCAGAAGAGATCTTAGAATTTTTCTACCCACTTTGGAATTAGGGATGAACTCGTCTAGATTAAAGTTAGAATTCACAATGTTCATCAATTTTGCATGAAACTCTCCAAAATTCTCATGGTCTTCCATCATAATTGTCTTAAACCTAGAGGTCAACATTTGAAGTTTGGATACTTTCATAGCATTAGTGCCTTCATGAGTCACTTTGAGGATATCCCAAGCCTCCTTAGTCAAAGTACATATGGCTATCCTACAAAATTCATCCGTGCTAATGGCATTAAAGATGGAATACATGGCTCTAACATTGTTCTCACTAGCTTCATTATCACTTCTATCACATTCCAACTTAAGCTTGATAACATTAGTTGGTCTACCTTCTCTATCCAACACCTTAGGTGGAGACCAACCAAATTCAATGGTGTTCCGAACTTTTTCACTTTGCATTTTGAGAAAATATTGCATTCTCATTTTCCAATGAGAATAATTTTCACCGGTTAAAATGGTGGTCTCCCAATGGAAGCTTCATCTTGATGAGGTTCCATAATTGAGATTCAAGGACATAAAATGATTTTTTTTTTTTTTTTTTTTTTTTTTTTAAAAAAAACTTGCTCTGATACCAATTGAAAATGTGAATCTCAATAATGGACTACACCTAGAGAGGGGGGGGGGGGGGGGGGGGGGGCGGGGGGCGGGGTGTGAATAGGTGTTGTAGAACAATTTTAAAATTATCCTAACAAAGATTACCTAACCTGAAACTTTCTCAATGTCAAGAAACTTCTCTTCAAACAACTTTTCAACAAAGCACAACATCCACAAGCAAGAATGTATGCACTAACACTCTCCCAACAATTTATAAATGCAATACACATGCAAATGTTTCAACAATCCTAAAAAATAAATCAAAAGAATAATTATCTCCTCAACTCATATCAATTTACTCTATGATATCATTAACCAAAATGAGCAAAAAAAATTATTAAAGATATTCCATGGATCATCACACTTATATCACCTCAT
The DNA here is from genome assembly GCF_004353265.1 of Vitis riparia. Lineage (NCBI taxonomy): Eukaryota > Viridiplantae > Streptophyta > Magnoliopsida > Vitales > Vitaceae > Vitis > Vitis riparia. The sequence goes on from NC_048444.1 coordinate 10,656,446, forward strand.
ATTTGTTCCATTCAACATATATGCCCAACTAATCAATGATATCAAAAACAGAAAATAAATTAAAGTGTAGAGTGAGAGAAAGAGACAATTAACACTAGATTTTAACATGGAAAACCTTCGAAGAGATAAAAAACCACAGGTCTACCACTGATTGAAAAACTCCACTATGAAGAATAAAAACTAAGTACAAGGTTTTACCTAGCTCAAGCCAACCAATCCTTCCTAGACCACTTAACTAGTACCTTCACTTTCAGCTTCTCACCTTCATCTTCGGGAGCACACTTGGAGTCCGCACCAAGCTCAATCTCGACCTCTTCTTGAATCCACGCAAGAAGAAAATGGGTTTATACCCAAACCCAAATAGAATGAGAGATTGAGATATGAATGAAGGAATGAATCAACCCATTTATTGCTCAAGAAAATCCATTAAAAACTAGTTTGGAAAACATTAAGAGAATTGAATTTTCTTTGTAACCAAAACCCCCTAAATTAGGAAAAGAGATGAGACAATGAAGAACACATGGAGTGGTTGCAACTCTCTCCATGGTTTCTGTAGTCTCTACCCAGAAAATGAGAGAAGATTGCTTTTTTAAAGTATAAAAAGAAGCCCTTAATCTAATGGTTGAGATTTGATCTTAAAAACAAGTTAGTTGGATCGATTTTCCCTTACACCTGGATCGATCCAAAAACAGGGGAATAAAAACCTTGCACTAAAAACTATTTCTCCCGGCTTTCTTAACTCATATAAAGATGAAAAACATGGTTGATTCACATTCAAACACCAACCACTCGACTACATACCTCGATCTCTTAGCAAAGTATTAATCTTCTAAGTCAAGTAGTTCGAAAAGGGATTGGTAAACCGAGTGAGGGAACACTTAGGAATTTTGTTCGGAATTGCCAATCTAACTAAACACTCATAGTTCCTATATATGATATGACTATGCTAATATTTTCTTTTTCTATTAAATTTGTAAAATTTCATTGTAATGCTAAAAATAACTTATCAAATAGTTATATCCAGTGTGAAGTCATCCATTCAAGACATGTGCAATCCATTCAAGGCCCATATGATTTTTAAAGAAAATTTCAAAGCGAAGGCTTTTTGGCCAGCTTGAGGCCATCTCCTCCAAGGTGATAATTACGTAGCTTTTTCTCTTGAGATACTTCATTTGTCCAAATCTCCCACAAAAGGCCCATCAACCAATGGACCATGGAGCAACAAGTCAACAACCTTAGTGGGATTTTGAAAAAATATATTGACATAATAGGTTTAATTTTTTTAAAAAATATATATATAATAATTTAAAAAGTATTTTAAATTTTTCTTAATCGAAAAGATTCAAATTAAAAGTTGTGTTTTGAAAAGACAATTTAGATTGAATTTTAAAATTGTCTATTAAAAATACAACTTTAATGCTTGAAATATATCTCACAAATTATGATAAATTTGGAAATAATTTTAAAATTATCACATTTTAATAAATATTTAAATAAAAACTTTTGTCAAAATCCTCAATCTTAATACTTTACCACCATCCTGTGGTCCTGTACAAAGTTCCATATCAGAGAGAGTAGACAAAAACCCCCCACAGTAGTCATTAATTTTCCCAAAAAAAATTAATAATAATTTTATAAAATTAGAAGTATTTAGCTATGATATTTGAATAAGGAGTTTCATCAAAGAAACCGATGAAAATCTTAAATTATTCAGTAATTAAGCAGTAATGAAGTGTATGGTTACGATTGGATGACGGGAAGTCAAATGTAACCAAGTGGCTGTGATTATTACTCAATTAATAAAATGTTTGTCTTCATGCAAGAGTTCACTGCTAAAAATTTCGATTAGAAATTTAAATTCATGGTATGTCTTTTTTATTATTATTATTATCATTATTAAACCATTTTTTTTTTTAATTTAGATGATGTTTGATTTTTATCTGAAATTTAATTATTATATTTCCTTCTCTATTAATTTTTGAAAATAATATATTTCAAATATTCTAAAATATTATAATTTATTATCATAATAAATTTTATATACTGAGATAATAATTAGAGTTTCTAATTATGTTTATTTTCTAAGAAATTGTTTGAAAATTTTTAACATTTATTGTTATACTATATATAGTAGAATTTATGGATTTTTGATTGATGTATGTGTTTTATTATTGAAATTAATTTATTAATTTTGAAAATTTAATATGAGAATAAAATATCAAATTCTAAAAATAAATAGCTTTAAAAAATATTTTCATTCTTAAAGTAATTTACTTTAAAACTTAAGTTAAAAAAAGTAAGAAAAATAAAAGAATGGAGTTACAAAATAATTGAATTAAGGAAACGTAATGTAACCAAATTAAATTTAATAAAAATAAAAATAAAAAAATAGAAATGATACTAAAAACCCAGTTTTCCATATTTTGTAATGATTTTCCTTTACTCTTTTATCCCCAACTTCCTAAAAAGCTTGCTTTAAGATATCCCCCCTATATATATATACATCAGATTGAGTATGAGATTATGGGAAAAATCGAAAGAAAATCTGACCATATAGGAAAAAAACCAAAGGAATTGATCTCAGTTGCCATGGGACATGACATATATGTATAGTACTTGGGGCCACCTTTTCCAATCGCCGACAAAGAAGATGAACACCTCCGGCGCAGGCGTAGCAATTGCCCTTGTCATTATGCTGAGCTTTCTGCCTCTGAATCAATCCCAAGCGAACCTGGTGGAACAAACGTGCCAGAAGGTCCAGTATCACGACCTCTGCGTCTCAGCTTTAAGGTCAGACGGCCGGAGCTCCAGCACGGATGTGAAAGGGCTTGCTGCCATCATGCTACAATTGGTGAAAGCCAACGGCACTGATATTCTCGCAGAAGTGAACACGATGCTCCCTAATGCCACCGACGATGTGACCAAGAAGTGTCTGGGGTTGTGTCGTGACAAGTTTGGTGAAGCTCTTAATGGATTGATCCCGGAAGCCATGGCAAAACTGCAATCGGGATCCAAACATGAGGCCATGCTCGTAACAATTGAAGTAGGCGAAAGTGCAATTGAATGTGATTCTTGCTTCAGTAACGAGCGATTTGGACCGTCCCGTGGTCCTCCGCCGTTCAGCGACAAGAATCATGTTTACTTTTACCTTGCTACTGTGGCCAAAGACATCATTGGACTCAGTTGATGGTTCTGGAATTGGGTCTTAATTTTTAGGAAAATATTTGAGAAATAAAGGTGGAGGAATTGGGTCTTTGCTTCTATTAGAATTCGAGTTTTACAGACAGAGACTGTCTTTTTCTTTCTTTCTTTCTATGTAACATCGTCAAAGTTGATAGAGAAATTTAATATGATTTTATGGATTAATGTTGTTTGTTGTTTTGAAGATCATAAAGAATATGAAGTTTAGGAGATTGAGAAATTATGAATGGAGTCGAGATTATCACTGTGGGTGAAGTTGATGTGTGAGGATGTGAGAATCCTGGTCACCGACCGCCACACTGCTCTCTTCCTCCCTTTTTTTCCTTTCCTTTTCTTTTCCCCACACTACTCATTGTTTCATGACCAAATCCTTGTCATCATCGCTTGCAGAGTGTATGCTGCCCTGTTCATCTTCTGACACCAATGCGCACTCTCTCTCTTTCTAATAATGGGAATTTCAAACGAATAGGGTCCAACTAAATTTATTTATTTTGTCATCCCAATAATAGAAAATTTAAGGAGACGTGATCAAAATAAATACACCATCTTTCCGGAAAGATGATGTAGAAAATATAAGAGAAGAGATTCCCAATGAAATGTATTTTTCCTAATAAAATCATATGTTCCTCGTAATCATGGATGAAAATATAGCAATCGAAGATATAAAGAGGAAATGTTCCTCGTAATCATGGATGAAAATATTGCAATCGAAGATATATCGAATAATAGAATTATATAGAAAAATATTGATCAAACGATATATCAAGAAAAATTGTCAAAAATCACCTATATTTCCCAATTATTTCAATTGGTCAAGCAAGCCACCAAGGCGTCCTAAAATTTAAGACACCAAACATATATATAGTAAAAATCATTATATAAACAAAATTTTAAAAGAATATTTTAAATAAAAAATTAATTATAATTATTTTATAATTAAATGAAAAAATTTCATTTAATTGATTGCCAAAAATATACAATTATTATGATAATTTTCTTCATAGTATTTTTAATATCATGAATAAATTAATTAAATATTAAAAAATGCACATAGATCATCATTCATTTTATATAATTTAATATAATTTAAAAATAAATATACACATGAAATTCATATTTTATTATTAACATATATGATATTATTATTATCAAATATGATAAATCATATCATACATATATCAAATTATTTAACAAAACAATTTTAAAATATCTATTATACTTCTAATTATATTTCTATCAATTTTAATTAATTTTAGGTTTACCAATATTTTTTTTCAAAATATCTATCAATATATCTATTATATCCACAATGTATCCTCAATATCCCCCAATATATCATCGATATATCCCCCGATATATCTCCATATATTTCCGATATATCCGTAAAATCGAAGTACCGATATATTCATGATTGCCGATATTTTCATCATTACTCACAAATGTAAACATATTCGTATAATTTGGGTGGACTCGTCCGACTCAATTATAATCCAATTTGATTTTTTGGTGAGCTTGGATAAGTATTTTTAATATTCTAATTGAGTTTGAGTTAACTTAAACTAAATTTGGATTAGATTCCAACAATCCAAACTTAAATGGAATTAGATTTAATATTTATAATATTTATTATGTATATTATCCTATATAATAATATTTATTTTATTTTTAAATATCAAATTATAATATATCATATACTTTTTCGTTATTTTATAATGATATATAAATTTATTTTGTTTATTATTTAAATTTTCATACAAATACATAGAAAAAAGTTTTTTTAAAAAAAAAAAATTATAAATGGATTTTGAATTATGCAGTACAATTAATTAAACTACCCCAAGTCTAACCTAAACTCAATTTGAGCTTAGAGAAATAAGATTGGATTAAACTTGAGCTGACTATCTCGGGTTAAAGATTGGATTGGATTCGAATTATTTAATTTGGATTAGTAATCAATCTAAACAATCCCTCCAAATTGTAAACCTATTTTATCATATCGGATCCTTATAATATGTAATTAAATATAATTTTTATTTCATAATATTCTCATATCAATCAGGGTTTGAAGTATTGATCGTTCTGTAATTCCATCAAGTTGTATCATGTTTAGAGCAGGTATATAACTCACTTAATGAGTTTTAATAGTAACTCTAAATTAGGGCACTTTTTGTTTTTTTTGTCATTTTTATTGTTTCTCATGCTTTTAAGGTACTCCAATCATCTTCGGTGATAATGGCATAGGTTTTATTGCCGACATTTCCATGATTTTTTTTTCCTTATTTGTTTTAGTGACATATCCACTGATGCTTCTGCCCACGATCGACCCTTGTGGCTATGAAGCCTTTGACAAAAAGATTAAATTAGGAGAATCATGATGGAGAGAGGATAGAAGGTTTGGGAAAATTATGAATTACAGTATAGCAATTAAATAAAGATATATGTGGTGTGTGTATTATTTTGAATATGGATGTTGGATATTTATGTGGATACCGTCACTATGAATGGAATATTTGGTATTCTATATTGTATTGGATGTTTACATGGATTTGGTAAAAGTGACTTAAATATTTAGTATAATATATGGTATTCATATAGATAGTGGTCATGCAAAATCTTTTTTGGGTGATCATTTGTGATTAATTTTTAAATTTATGATATGATAACTTTCTTTTTCAAGAATTTTGTGAACTTGTATTTTTCACCGATGTCTCCATTGAATCGCGAGACTCACCTTTTAAAGAGAAAGTTGGAGTCAAATTTATTTTAATTTATTTTTAAAAAGAAAAATAAAATCTAAAAAAAACCATGTGTGACTTGTGATTCCTTATTTGGAAAAAATGACAAGTTTATAAACTAGAAATGGATTCGAGAGCCAAGTTATCTATTAGAAAAATATGGTGATAAATCATAACAAGATAAATATACAAAATGATTTATTAGAAAAAATGTTTATTATTCCAAGTATCACAAAACAATTTTAAGATATTTTAAAATAATTTATTTACATTAAAAAAAATGTTCAATTTATGACTTTAATTGATTATTCACTTCAATTTATTAAAAAAAGAGTTAATTTTTTTCATATTTAAACTTATTTTAGAAGACTTTTCCTTGTTCTTATTAAAAGTTGTTAAGTACAATTTTATTGAAAGAAAAATGTTTAAATTTGATTATATTTACAAGAAAATGATTTTTATTTATTTATGTTAGAAAAAGAGTAAATTTTTGCAATTTTATTTCAAAAAAATATATATTTCAATTCAAATTTTATTTACTTAAAAAAGATGTTTACAAATTATTTAAAGAAGGAATTTTACAAATTTATTTATAAAAAAATATTCCAATTTGAGCCCTGATTCTTTCTGCTTCTTTTTTTAGTACGATCTGACTTTCATTCCTTATCCCAGTCTGAAACTATAACAGCCTTCCGATTTCTTCTTTGCTTTCGTTTCGTCCCTGCTCATCTGACTGGCTTCCTTACCAACCAGAATGTTATTTGAAAAGGAATTGATCTTATTATTTTTATTAAAAACTAGATTTATATGATTTAAAAAAAACATCAATTTGATTATTATGTTGGAAAAAATATTTTATGACGAAAAAGGTTTTAACCAATTTATTAAAAGAATAGAAAGTTCTATTCAAATTTTTATTTATAGAATATGATTTTTTTTCAAATTATTTAAAAGAATATTTTAAATCATTTTAACATATTTTATTTCCAACCTAATTTTTATTAAAGAAAAGATTTGTTTTAGAACTTTTATTTACAAAATATCTCAAAATTCAATTTTTATTTAAGAAAATTAGTTTTACAGCTTTATAAAAAAAAAACAAAAACAAACCAATCTCTATTTTAGAAAAGTGATTTTTTTTACAAATTATTTAAATGAATATTCCAATTCAAAATGATTTTTTTACAATTTCTATTTTCAACTCAATTTTTATTTTAGAAACCGACTCTTTAAAAAAATGTTTTCAAGTCCACTATATTAAGAAAAGTGATTTTTATTTAATTTTATTATTAAAGATATATTTCCAAATGATTTTATCCTTATTTTGTTAAAATGATTTCTTTCAATTTTATTTTATTGAACAATTTTTTTTTTTTATTTTAATTAAGAAAGAGAGGATTTCGTAACTTTATTTTAAAATTTCCTAATTTCAATCAAAAGAAAAGGGTTATACAATTTTATCTTTTAAAAGAAATTACCATTTTATTTAAAATGATTTTATAGTTTTATTAAGAAAAAACATTTTTATGGTTTTTATTTGAAAAATAATTTTACAATTTCTACATCAAAAAGTCTTTTTAGAATCCTTATTTGGAAAAATGATTTTATGAATCTTATGTGAAACAACGATTTTACTATTTATTTAAGGAAGGATTCCAATTTTATTAAGGAAAAACTTTGGATTTTATCCAAAAAAAAATTGTTTACCAATTTATTTTAAGGAAAAAGGTCTTTCGATTCAATTTTTATTCAAAGTGTTTTTACAACTTTTATTTGTCAAAACTATTACCAAATCAAATTTTATTATTTAAAAAATATTATTAGAAAAGAAAGATTTTACCATTTTAACAATGTTATTAAAAAAAAAGCTTGTAGTTTTATTTTAAAAAGTATTTTTATAGTTTTTGTTTTAGAAATCATTTTTGGGGGACTTCTTTGGTTTTTTATTTATTTTATTTTCTTATTTCCCCCTCTTTTCTCCCGCTTACCACCTTGAGGTTGAACCATTCTTGGGCAGCTAAAAAGGACTGAAGATAAAGGAAAAATGGCTGACGAGTGAGCTGTCTTGAGTAGCCAGATGGGATAGGAAGCAAAAGGAAAAAAGGGAACGAGCCGTTTGAAAGGAAGGGGACACAACTGTTTGAAAATGATGGGACACAGTTGAACAAAAAAGAAAAAGTTGTTGGAGAGGAACGGGTGGCTAGGATAGAGGGAGCACGTCTGTTACTGAGAGAGTGAGGAGTGTTTTTGGGACTCAAGGGAAAAGAGCCTAAGCGTAGAGGGAGACATTTTTTGGATGGGGTGGATTTTTTTTTAGCCAGTAGGGGTGAGAGCTTGAAAAAAAAAAAGGGAAGTTAGTTTGGAGCCAAGAAAAATTTGGCTTGAAAGAAGCATTACCTGGAGCATTGATACATTCGGTCTGGGTTCGACTTCTTGGATCCGAGTTGGGGGCAAATTGATTAGAGCATTAGGCTCGTCAGACCAGAGTTTGGATCAGAGAGATATGGACTCACAGATAGTTATCGTTGACCAGTTTGTTGCGACCATGACTTCGATTCAGGAGGCTATAGCTAGCCTCGGCCAGAGGATAGATGGGCAGCAGGCTTAGGAGGTCTCGCCTTAGGATGGCGCCCAGTATGACCCTACAGTGCCACCACCCCCTCCACCCAGTCAGTCAGCACCATAGACTATACCTTTCACTCTGCATAGCCAGACCGAGGTTGCCCTCCCTCCTGTCATCGTGCCCACCTCGACCTCAGAGGACCCACATGCTCGCATGGATAGGCTTGAGCAAAGGTTGAGGCAGTTGAGGACTTCAGACATAGCTGTTACTTGGGATGATTTCGATGGACTACTAGTGGTCAGTCTATCGGGCAAGTTTAGGATGTCAGAGATCGAGCGATACACAAGGATTGGATGTCCTTGCATCCATTTGAGGCTTTAAAGTACGATCATGAGAGCCCATGGACTAGATGAGGCCCAAATGATTATGTTTTTCCATGTGTCCCTGAGTGGTGCGGCACATCGATGGTTTGCTTTATTGGATGTATCACGCTGTCAGACTTGGGATGATTTGACCTAGGAGTTCTTGAGACAGTTTGCATTTAATACTGTCATTGATGTCTCGAGGAAAGAATTAGAGGCATTGAAATAGAGGCCAAAGGAGTCGATCACCTCATTTATCTCCCGTTGGAGAGAGAAAATTTTGCAAGTTATTGATAGACCATTAGAGAGGGATCAGATCAGCATGAGTATGAAAAGCTTACAACCTCAATTTGCTCGACACTTAATGGGATTTCCTCATACAGATTTTGGATCTTTGGTACAGGCCTTGTATGGTATAGAGGAGGGCATAGTTAGAGGATTATGATATGAGTCTTCTCCTTCTGATTCAAAGGGGAAGAAGCCCTTAGGGGGACAAAGATTAGGAGATGTGGGTGCTATTGGTTTAGCAGGGTTGAGACCTCTTAGACGCTATCAGACAATTGGGCAGACTTCTGGACTCTATTACCCATCATCACCTCGTGTGTAGTATAGACCATGAGCACATTCACGGTCGTATGATCATACCTACATGTCTTCTGCATTGGCACTGCCTCACCACACTGCACAAGGCATAGAGAGGCCTCCTGTCTCATATTCTGCCACAACGCAACCATGCTATGTAGCACAGTTTTCTACGAGACCTACGACATCTTATCCTAGGTCCAGAGCTCAATAGACCTCTATTCCTTTTACTTTGAGGACATAGAGGCAATTTTCACAGTTAGGCATGTCGTTGAGTCAGGCTCTTCGGAAGCTTACAGAGGCCAGATTGTTGACGACTCTCACTCCTAGACCACCACCTCAGCCTGTTCCGCCTCAATTTAGGATGGATCTACACTGTACGTATCATCAGGGACTAGGACATGAGACAGATCGTTGCACTGCTCTAAGATACGCCATCCAGGATGTAATTGATCAGGGTGTGGTCCACTTGGGTCAGTCAAGTGTAACCATAAACCCATTACCGGCTCACACTACACATGCGATTCCCCCTCCGATCAATAGCATGCACTCCATCGACTTCGCTGAGCTTGACGATCAAATCCACATGCTGAGTTGGGATGAGTCAAAGCCAGAGCCCATAGTATCAGACGAGATTTATGAGATAGGCAGAGTGATTTTGGGCTCTTGGATGTCTACACCATTCAGACTGGTTCCTGAGGCGACATCAATACAAACGGCCATTGTCGAGCCATCAACCATCCCACATTACAGTGTTCGGACTCTGTTTGTTTTGATTCCAGATGTTGATGAGGTTCAGACTCCGTATGTTGATGTTTCTCAGACTCCATATGTTGATGATGCTCACACTTCAGATGTGCAGTATGTTATCCACGGGGGTAGAGTGGTATGACAGCAGCCCCTCGCAGCCGCTAAACTCTTGGAGGGGACGTCCTCATAGGAGGAGGTCAGGAGGAAGGATGAAGAGATTCTAAGGCAGTTACAGAACACATAGGCTCGTATTTCCATTTGGAGCTTGCTGGCATCTTCCAGTACTCACAGAGATGCATTGATTCGAGCCCTAAGCCAGATCAGAGTCGAGACTACCACTACTCCGAAAGGGTTGATCCATATGGTGACGGTTGGCAGAGCCACTTGCATAGTATTCTTTGATGACGACTTGCCATCAGAGGGTTCGGACCACACACATCCACTTTATATATCTATCGGTTGTTCAGGTCGTCGAGTCTCATTTGTCCTTCTGAACAATGGTTAGGTCCTGAATGTTTGCCCTCTAGCTACTGCCATCGCCCTCGGCTATGCACTCTCTGACTTTGGTCCTTCTACTCAGACAATTTGAGCATACGATAGCACTTGGAGGGAGGTCATGGTCACTTTGCAGATTGAGTTGTTGATAAGTCCAACCATTTCTGTCACTTTGTTCCAGGTTTTGAGGATTCCTACATCTTTTAACCTACTTTTGGGCTGACCTTGGATCTACAGAGTTGAGACCATTCCTTCTTTCCTTCATCAGAAGGTGAAGTTCATTCACGATGGCTAGGTCATCACAGTGCGATCTGTAGGAGATATGTTTATTTCTTCTGAGCCAGTACTTCAAATCAGTCACAGTGATGACGACCTATTTCTGATTGGATTCACGTTTAATGAGGTGCAGACCCTAGAGATGGAGGATTTTTGCCAAGACATCGTGGCTATGTCGTTTGACCAGCATGACAGCACAATGGTGCTTGATATGATGAAAAGTATGTTTTATTTACCCGGTATGGGGTTGAGGCGACGTCAGCACGGGCCCAGTGAGTTCATGGCTATCCCCGATCACGATGTACCATTCGGACTCGGGTTGATCCCCACTGAGGCCGATTATAGATATATGGCGCAATTACGCAAGGAGCGGGTGAGGGCTCAACTGACTCATACACCGTTTGATTATCCTATTCGTCCATACACCATGAGTTTGGCGGACTATTTCGTGAGAGCATCAGAGTCATAAACCCATTCGAACGAGATCATTGGGGGACTCAACACTACGCAGAAGGTTGAGCTACAGCACCTCACCGGTCAGTTACAATTGAGTGATGGAGCCCCTGGCACTTTGACATCTACGTTGGTCGCCCTTTCATCTTCAGATCGCATGAGCCTTATGACACTCTATTTACTGGATGAGATCAATGAGCACGAGACATTTGTCGAGATCGGAGACATAGTGGACGGAGCTGTGCCACATGACGAGTTCATCGATGAGATGCTCGTGATCAGTTTGAGCCTGATCGAGGGGATAGTTCAGCCTGAGCTTGCTTCACCATTTGATCTTTTCGAGGTGTCCATTATCGAGATAGTTGAGGAGATCTTGACTGTCCCTGCTCCAGAGTCTATTGAGAATGCTATAGTTGTTGATGATTTATTTGATGGCCATGTTGGCCTAGTTGAGGGAGCGTCCGACTTTGTGGACCCACTTCTTTCATTTGATGTTTTATCGGGATTTGTCTCCCATTCTGGCGATGTTCATGACTCTTCATTTATGGATTTGAGCATTTTCGAGTATCTGACTATCTCTTGTGATATCACTTTATCTGTACCCTTTTCACCCACATCACAGATATTTGATATAGATGATAAGATTGTATAACACAATTCAGATGATGACTCATTTTCTATTCCTGATTTAGACCCCACTGATCAGAGAGTTTCACCTGCCACAGAAGAAGCTAAGATTGTTGATTTTGGTACAGCAAACCAGTCGAGGGAGTTGAGGATTAGATTGGATTTGTCTAAAAATGAGATGGATTGCCTCACTTGGTTGTTTAGATCGTATTTGGATGTTTTTGCATGGTCCTACGAGGACATGCCATGCCTTGATCCACCCATAGTTCAACATCACTTGCCATTTCTGCCTCATGTCAGACCGATTAAGCAGAAGTTGAGGCCATTGCACTATCGTTGAAGTTTGCAGGTGAAAGAGGAGATTCAAAAGCAACTCAGTGTGGGATTTCTATCAGTGGTCGAGTATCCCAAGTGGCTGGCTAATGTCGTTCATGTTCCCAAGAAGGATGGCAAGATGAGAGTCTGTGTTGATTTTCGAGATCTCAACAAGGCCAGTCCTAAGGATGATTTTTCCCTCCCACACATCGATATGCTAGTTGAAAGTACGACATGTCATTCAATGTTGTCCTTTATGGACGAATTTTCTGGGTACAGTCAAATCTTGATGGCTCCAGAGGACATGAAGAAGACGTCCTTCATTACCGAGTGAGGTATTTATTACTACCGAGTCATGCCATTCGGATTGAAGAACGCATGAGCTACTTATCAGAGAGCAACAACTGCTCTATTCCATGACATGATACATCAGGATGTCGAGGTTTATGTAGATGACATGATAGTGAAATCTCGAGATAGAGCAAATCACCTAGCAGCCTTGGACAGATTCTTTGAGAGGATCAGGCAGTTCAGATTGCTGAATCCCAAGAAGTGCACTTTTAGAGTGACTTTTGGGAAGCTATTGGGATACATGGTCAATGAGAGAGGCATAGAGGCATATCCAGATAAGATCAGAGCCATCCTTGACATGCTTGCGCCGAGGACCGAGAAAAAGATTAGAGGCTTCTTGGGTAGACTTCAGTACATCAGCAAATTCATTGCCAAATTAACAAACATTTGTGAGCCTATTTTTCGACTTTTAAGGAAGAGTCAGCCTACCGTTTGGGATGATCAGTGTCAGTGTGCATTTGAGAGGATTAAAGAGTACTTGTTGTTACCTCTAGTCTTAGTGCCTTCTACACCAGGCCGTCTCTTGCTCCTATACCTATCAGTCTCAGATGTAGCATTGGGATGTATGTTGGCTCAGCTTGATGATTCGGGTAAGGAGCGAGCTATTTATATCCAAGTAAGAGAATGCTAGATTATGAGACGAGATATGTCATGATTAAGCACTACTGTTTGGCATTAGTTTGGGCTACGCGGAGACTGAGACATTACATGACCGAGTATTCAGTGCACTTGATATCCCATCTAAATCCTCTGAGGTATTTATTTGATAGGCCCGCTTTGATCAGTCGCCTCATGAGCATGGTGGGGATCAAGGAAGTTCTTAAAAGAAATGTAGCTATGATGGGGGTTTCATGTGGCTGCATTGAGTGGGTGTTTCGATTGTGTACAGTTCCTATTTAATGTCCATGCAAACATGTTAGCTGAGGCTTTTCATTATGGGGCGTCAATGAGACTGAATAGGAGTAGGAAATTCTCTTTTACAATATGTTGTTCGTGGGATGAAACTTGAAGCTAGGCAGCATGACTTCATCCCTTTTATCAGCACCATTCCAACTCACCACCGTTCTCATCATCCCAAACCCTCCAACCCACTCCATCCTTCACCCTTCTCTTACCTCTTTTCTCCATTTATCATCATGTTCCATTAACCACTCGTCATGCCCTAGCACACTCATATCCGTACCCATTCCCCCCACTTTCGCATGGCCATGCATGGCCACACAAGCTTTTGCAAATGTCTCCACCATTCCTCTCCATCCCATATGTTACATTATGCCCATCACCATGCCCGTAACCATACCCACCCCCAAGCTCGCCATCTCATCTTTCCTAACTTTCCATGTATATCACCATCTCTTTAATGCTCTCTAACCCACTTCACCCTTTATCTCTCATCCATCCTATCCTCCATCAAATCCATTGTTTCATACCCATCGTACCTATCATGCCCACTTTCCCTCACTACCATATCTACTATATTTCCCATGCATTCCCCATTCACCTATCTCCATACCCGTCCTCCATGCCCCCCCCCATGCATTTCCATTTTTTCCCATACCCATTAAACCTATTTTTCTCACTTTCTCTCACTACTCGTGGCTACACTTAACACCAATCCCATGCACACACGGTCACCTTCATATTCACCACATTTCTCATCTTACCACCCTTCCACCCTTCATGCCCACCACCTAGCTCACTTTTGGTTCCTTCCCCCCCCCCCCAATTCTCCACGTGTATGAAGTCCCAAGTGCATGACCATCTTCATTTTTTTTCATCCCTCATACCCATCTTTGCATTCCCGTCACCACCCTTCTCTCTCTAGAAACATAAGATGGGTCTCTTTGTCATTCACAAACCACATCCCAAGTATGAGATTCATTCATTGAATATGCATTAAAAAAAATGGATTTATGATGTGAGTATGATAGATATATGCATTGGAAAATAGCATGGTGGTGTGAGTATGATATTTTTTTCAACATGGAAATGGGTTTGCTACGTATTGGGGATAACACAATAAAGATGGGAATAAGCTTGAATACATGGAGAAATGAATTTTGGGATGGGGTCCACAAGCTTGATTTGAATTTGATATTGTAAAATAAAGCACACGTTGGAGTGTTTGGCTATGCATGGCCACCTTTCCTTAGACCACATGTTATCCTCCTAAATCGCCTCTTATAAAAATTCTATTCTCAAAATAATTTTTCAAGGATTCCAATTTTTGAAATTTAATTTTCCGAAATTCCCAAAATAATTCTTTAAGATTCCAACTTTCGAAATTTAATTTTCCGAAATCCCATTCTCATAATAAATTTTCAAGATTTCAATTTCTTTAATTTCCTGAAATTCCATTTTCAAACTAATTTTTCAAGATTCCAATTTTCAAAATTTAATTTTTCGAAATTCCATTCTCAAAATAATTATTTAAGATTCCAATTTCCGAAATTTAATTTTTCAAAATTCCACTCCCAAAATAATTCTTTAAGAGTCCAACTTTCGAAATTTAATTTTCCGAAATCCCATTCTCATAATAAATTTTCAAGATTTCAATTTCTTTAATTTCCCAAAATTCTATTCTCAATATAATTTCCCAAGATTCCAATATTCAAAATTTAGTTTTCCTAAAATACAGTTCTCAAATAATTCAAATTTTCCAATTTTTGAATTTAATTTCTAATTTCCAAAATTTCAATTTTCATATTTATTTATTTAATCATCATCGTTATTTTATTTATTTATTTATTTATTTTTAAAAATTCCATCTTCAAATGAATCTTCAAATTTTCAATTTCCAAATTTAATTTCCAATTTCCAAAATTCAAATTTTCAAATTTATTTATTTAATCATCATTATTTTCGTTATTATTATTTTATTTATTTATTTATTTATTTTTAAAAATTCCATCTTCAAATGAATCTTCAAAATTTTGATTTCCAAATTTAATTTCCAATTTCCAAAATTCCAATTTCCATACTTATTTATTTAATCATCATTATTTTCGTTAGTTCCATTTTTTTATTCTATAAATCATTTTTAAAAGATAAGCAATTTTTTTTTAAAAAAAATACAAGTCAAAGTTAAGCAGAATTCTCTTAAACAAATTAATTTTTGTAAATGCAAGTCCTTTTAATAAAGTTAAACAAGATTCTCTTTAACAAATTCATTTTTTTTTTAAATATAGGTCCATTTTAATAAAGTTAAGCAAAATTGTCGCCTTAGATAGTGTTCTAAAATATCTTTTTTTTTTTTTTTGGTTAAAGTAAAATTCTCATTTTTAAATCAAAGTTATAAAAATTCCTTTCTTAAAATAAATAAATAATAAAAATAAAATTGGAATATTTTTGTGAATACAATTATGATTTTTTTTTTTTTCTTTTCTTCTTTTCTTATTTGACAGCATTGAAATCTTTTCAAATAATTTTTTATGTTTCTTTTTAATAAATTCAAAAACCTTTTTAATAGCAAATTTGATTTTTTTTGGAGGATCAAAATAATAAAAAAAAAATCTTTTAATAAAATCAGAAACTTTTCCTTAAATAAAACTAAGAATTTTTTTAATCATTATTTTGAAAATCAAAAAATAAATCATTTTTGGTAAATAAAAAGGAAATTGAAGTATTTTTTTGTAAGTATCTTTTGTAAAAAAAAATCATTTTCTTATTAAAAATCTTTATTACTAGTAAAATTGAATTGAATTTTAATACTTTTGTAAATATTATGAGAGCCTTGTTTCCTATAAAAATAATAAAAATATATTTGCTTGTAAATAAAATTAAATTGCAAAATATTTTGTAGATAAATTTATAAAAATAAAAGACTTTTTTTTTCTTTTTTCTAATTAATTTGTAAAAATAATTTTTCTTAAGTAAAAAATAAATTGAAGTATTTGTGTAAATAGAGTTGTAAAAATTAATTCCTTTTTTCTACTAAAAGTAAATAAAAATCATTTAATTGTCAAATTAAAATTCTTTCAATAATAATAAGTGCAAATGACTTTCTTGAAGATAAAAATTGAATACAAATCAAATCAAATCAAATCACTTATTGGATATAAATTGAAACTTTTTTTGTAAACAAATAAATTGAAATTATTCATTCAATTTTTTTTTTTTTAAATAAACTCTTTGGAATTTATTGAAAAAGTAATTTTTTAAAATGTTTTTTAATTGGTTCAATAAATTAACTTACATAATTCTTTTGTCTTTTATCTCGTACATTTTTGTAAATTACTTTTATTACTATTTTTCTATTTATTGATTTATGTCATTAATCTAAGATGGTGTTTGTTTTTTTGGCTTTTTACTGAAAGCAATTTGTTTTCAGAAATTAGGTTGTTTGTTTTCTACATTTTTTCATGATTTATTATAAACTTTTTACTAAATTGAAAAAGCCAAAATATGTAATTTTTTCTAAATAGAAAAAATAACATATTGATTTTTCTTTACTTTTTAATACTTAATAGAAATAAAATACTACAAAAACAAACAACCTAATATTTAACACTATTAAACATTAATGTTCTATTTAGAATTAAGTAAAAAACAAACACCACCTTAGTATTCAAGATTAATTAATTGATTGTCATAATTTCTTAATTCATTTAGTAGAGACTATCATGGGTTTACGAGTTTTTAAGAGTACTATGTCTTATTTTTGTATCTTTCTAATGAGTAACCTGACCTGAATCTAAACTTGATTTATATAGATATATATATATATATATATATATATATATAGATATATTTTCCTAAATATATAAGGAGACACATAGTTTTCTTTTTGTTTTCTCTTTTAAAAAATAAACTAAAAGAATGGGTGAATCAACTTTTTCAAAAAATCAATTTTTCAAGAATAAAAACAAGTCTTACCATTCGAGTTGAGATACACGTGAAAAATACGGGTCCACACCTATATATATTTATAATTGAAAATTTTTTACTCTATGAAATTGTATCAATATTTCTTATTAAGCTTTGAGTTTATTTCCTTTTGTTAATAACTTTTCAAGTAATGCGAGCTTGGGTAAAAAGTGATAGCTAGATTTAAAATTTATCCTTATTAGGAATTTTGATTTAGACTTTTATTTTTATACATTATTCAAATTTTAGTAATTAATTAATAATTTGATAATCCATAATCTACCATTTATTTGAGTTTTTATATTTAAGGTGTGAAATGATTTTCACGCGCTTAAAATGAGTCTTCAAATGTGACAAGACAAAGGAACTCTCAATAAAATTTGTTTTGTCATGATGTGTAGTATCACTTTTTAAGACATTAAATTGTATGGGACAATGAAGAGAGCTTTGACCCAAAAGACTATGTTTTTTAAAAAAAAAATTCATAAAGTACCCCCATTTCTAAAATAATGCTCAATCTAATATGTCTACGCCACGTAGATTGCCACGTCATAAAACCGTAGTTGGTAACTACGGTTTTATTTTTTTTAAACAGTCAAAACCGTAGTCACCAACCACAGTTTTAACTTTAAGTTTAAAACCGTAGTTGGTGACTACGGCTTTGATTATTTTTAAAAACAGTCAAAGTCGTAGTCACCAACTATGGCCTTAACTTTCCTTTACCTTTTCCCCCTTTCTCGATTAGGTTTATTCATTTTCCCAATTTCATTTTCCTAATTACCTTTCTTCCTTCACAATTACCTTTCTTCCCTTTAGGGTTTCGTCTCTTTAGGGTTTCATCCTTCCCTTGCATCCTTGGCTCAAATTCAAAGTTTAGAAATCATTGGTCAGGTAAGATTTATGAGTTTTTCAATTTATCATAAAGTTTAATTTTTTTTGTAAATCCGTTTGGTTTTCACGTTGTTGTTGTTATTATAGATGTGTTTGGGTTCTATTTGGTAAAGATGTGTTTGATATATATATATATATATTATTGTGAGCTTATCAGAAAGAAAAAAGGGTTTTTTGGTAAGAAAACGGATATGGAATGGGGGTCAGCATGGATTTTTTTTTTTTTTGTTAAAGATACCAAAAATGGAGGGGACCACTGTAAAAAACTCTAAAAATGAACGAGAGGAGCGGTGGTTTTTGTTATAGGAATAGAAAAAATAGGAGTACTCCACTTTTCAAGGGTTAGATTTATCTTAAGCTAAGTGATTTCTTATTCCTCACAATTGGGCATCTTCGTGAACTTAGTGATGAAAAGGATTTCTGTGAAGGCTTGAATTTTGGAAGACTCTTCTTCTTGCACCGGGTTCTCAGAACCTGACACCCTAATCCAACAACATGAGTTAATCGTATTGCAAGGCTTCCTACAAAAGATATTTAATCTTACAGTAAATTTCGGACCACTTGAAAATAAAATAGGAGAATATTTATCCTAAATAACCAAAAATAAAATTAAGAATGGATCTGTATTTTCTCTAAGTTGGGATCTACTGATGAATATTTGGGTTGAATTTAACCTTCCTTAATAGAGAGCTAGACTTTTCCAAGTGGTTCAACACCCTCAAAAATTCACTTTCGTGTGCCATGGTTGCAATAAATATTATATATATATATATACTTCAGCTACCCCTTTGGATGTGTTCTTGTTTAGAACTCCATGGCCCTGTTAATTTTACCCTCTCTTAGTCTTATGTGGCCAAAACACCATATGTGTAAAGGACATGTAAAGTTCAGATGTCTTAATCAAGCTAAGCAAGTTGCATATGGTGCTCCTTTGGTACCTGCATCTTCTAGTTTCATCCATCGTATTTGTATGGACATGACATGATATGAGTGTTGGTATGAGATCCTTATATGATACTTCTATTTTTCTTTAAAGCAAGTCATTTGATTTTAATTAATTTATTTATATTTTCAACTTTCTTAAAAGATAAGGGTTAATTTCATTCGTTTTCTTAGAAGTTTTGATTAAGTACACTTAATTCTTATTGGTTTAAAATTTGATCAAATATCTCCCTTATTTTTCTCATTTGTTATTTTCAGTCACCTCCTCTCTTATTAAAAAATAAGTATTATTTGCAATCACCTTTCCTCCTATTTAATGAAATTTCAAATCAATGTCCATAAAGTGTATTTAACCAAATCCTGGGGGGATGCGAGTGAAATTAACCTTAAAAGATAATTATATTAAAATTTTGATTTTGTTGTTAGTGTATTTTTATAAAAATATTTGGGAATGAGAAACAAAGGATAAAGATAACAACAAAAAAATAAAAATAAAAACAGAGTTCTCATTAAATATATATATATATATATATTAATGATGTTTAATTAAATATTCTATAGTTTTTCATTCTATTTTGTTGTATCCAAATGTTCATACCCATTGTTGAGATTTTTTAGTCAAAGCCCCATATCTTAAAATTTGTCAGTATAAAGGATCAAACAAAAATTTGTGTATGCTTGTTAATAGTATTTAATTAATCAATGAATTCCTCATACTTGAGGCTTCCATGACTTTAGGGGTATGGTATGGATGTTAGGTTCCCATTGTTTCTTATTCCTCACAATTGGGCATCTTCGTGAATCTAGTGATGAAAAGGATTTCTGTATGGACATGACATGATATGAGTGTTGGTATGAAATCCTTATATGATACTCCTATTTTGCTTTAAAGCAA
Source organism: Vitis riparia (assembly GCF_004353265.1). NCBI lineage: Eukaryota > Viridiplantae > Streptophyta > Magnoliopsida > Vitales > Vitaceae > Vitis > Vitis riparia. Next base: position 10,676,750 of record NC_048444.1, read on the forward strand.
GTCATTTGATTTTAATTAATTTATTTATATTTTCAACTTTCTTAAAAGATAAGGGTTAATTTCATTCGTTTTCTTAGAAGTTTTGGTTAAGTACACTTAATCCTTATTGGTTTAAAATTTGATCAAATATCTCCCTTATTTTTCTCATTTGTTATTTTCAGTCACCTTATCTCTTATTAAAAAATAAGTATTATTTGCAGTCACCTCTCCTCCTATTTAATGAAATTTCAAATCAATGTCCATAAAGTGTATTTAGCCAAATCCTAGGGGGATGTGAGTGAAATTAACCTTAAAAGATAATTATATTAAAATTTTGATTTTGTTGGTAGTGTATTTTTATAAAAAAAATATTTGGGAATAAGAAACAAATGATAAAGATAACAGCAAAAAAAATAAAATAATAACAGAGTTCTCATTAAATTTTTTTTTTTTTTTTAATGATGTTTAATTAAATATTCTATAGTTTTTCCTTCTATTTTGTTGTATCCAAATGTTCATACCCATTGTTGAGATTTTTTAGTCAAAGCCCCATATCTTAAAATTTGTCGGTATAAAAGATCAAACAAAAATTTGTGTATTTTCATTATAAGATCTATTAGAAGGTAGTTAAAGATAAATTAAGTTTAATTGTGAATAATTGATCAAAGGAATTAAGATTCATAATTTGAGATTTTAATGGATTTAAACTTAAAGTAAAATTAAATATCAGTTTAGATGAAATTTTAAGGTCTTCAACCTAACTTGATAAATTATAGATCTTATTGATTTTTTAATGTCGAAATTGATTTCTAGTGAATTTGAAATCCGAGTATTTTTTTCATCAATATATTTTGTTCTACTTTTTGTTAATTTCATTTTTTCATTAATCAATATCGACTTTTATGTTGGCATCAATTTTATTAAAATTAAAATTAATATTCAATAGATTTATAAACGAAAATTAAATGTAATATTAATTTATAAATGATTTTTTTCCCTATATTTAAAATTAATATTAAATAGATTTATAAAATGTTTATTTGTTTGCATTTTTAATATTCAAATAATGTTTATATATATATATATATATATATATATATATATGATTTTTTTTATAATTGTGTATTTGATATTTTATTAATATATTTTTTGTGGTGGGTTACTTTTATTTGATTTGAGTTTTTAATTTTTTTTTTTACTTTATTTTTAATCAAATATCAAGTGATTCATGAATAATAACATAATTATTTAAATTATATATTATTTAATACTTGATAATATTCAATTTTATTTTAATACATGATATTTTATTAAAAAAAAAATTGGTGGATTATTTTTTATTTAATTTTAAGATTATTGTAATTGTTTAACTCAAAATTTATTGATTTATAACCCACTATCTAAGTTTTAAATTAAACTTCTATAAAACATTTATCTATGATTATATTTGTATCATAGATAGCTATTTAAATAAAAAAAAATTTATTATTATTAAGTGATTTATATTTTTCCCCCTAATGTGTAAGAATGTGTTTTATTATATACTTGTGTATTCACATGTTAAAAGATTATATGCAATTTCTCTTGCTATTATTTTCATTAATTATTAAACCATTTGATATTGTATTTTTTGTAGGTAAATCATATCTGAATCTATTGTTCCTGTGATTTGCTTTTATAAAGGAAAAATGTTGAGGATAGAAACAGATGTAAAGTATATGGGGATGAAGCTATAATTGTGCCTTTGGATGTGCCTGTTAGTTCAACCTACAAACACTTGTTATCTATGATATACTCGAGAACTGGCATTGACAAAAAACAATTTCAATTTGTCCTCAACTGTTGGTATCCTTTAAAAAGGGAAAATAAGTTCCAACCTTGTCCAATATGGGATGATAATAGTTTATTTCAAATGTTGAAATTGGTTAACACATTTGGAATGGACGAAATTGAATTGTATATTGAACAAGTGCCAGTACAACAACGGGTGAGAGGGTAATTATTGGGTAACTTCACACAATTATTACTCGGACAAAATGATAATGTTGAGGAATTTGAGTATGGTTGTGGACCTAGTAGTGCCCCTGTTGCAATGACTTATGAGTGTAGAGCAGATGAAGATGAAGAAGAATGTGAATCCCAAGAAGGTGATGATCAAAGTGAGAGAGCAGAAGATATTCAACATGATGACGATGGGGTGTTCAAATTTATTGATGAGGAAAACAATAATGTTAATGTTGTTTCATCTTTCTTAGTTCTTCACGAAGCAATGGAAGGTGAACAAGGGAGATATGTTTCTGTGGATGGGGAAGGTTGTGATATGTCAAATAACCCAGATCCTGAGGACCCAATAGAGTTTTCCCCTGTTCAGTATCACTTGGCACCATCATTGCAGTTTGAAAATGTAGAAAACATTGGTAATGTCATTTCAAGTGACTGGACGCCATGGGGGAACACTAATATTGGAAACTTGGGTGGAGAGTTCATGGTTGGCCAAGTTTTTAATTCAAAAGCAGCTTTACAACATGCTGCGAAGTTGTACTCTATTAGTGCACATCAAGAGTACGTTGTTGTTGAGTCAACTACAAAGTTGTTAGTCTTAAGATGCAAGAAGGCTAAGCAATCTCAATGTCCATGGAAACTCCGTGCTATGGTTGTAAAAGGTACAACTTCATTTGCAATCAATAAATACAATGGTCCGCACAAATGTGTAAATCCTTGCTTGAATCGGGACCATCAACAATTAGATTCCAACTTGATTGTTGCTCATATCCAAGGAATGATTAAAGCACAATTCACATTGTCAGTGGCTGCTATTCAAGCAAGTATTGTGGAGAAATTCGGATACCAAATATCATACAAAAAGGCATCTAAAGCGAAGCTTAAAGCTCTTACAAACTTATTTGGTGATTTTTATAAGTCATATGCAGAGCTGCCACATTTTTTCATTGCCTTAGAACAGGCAAATCCAGGATGTGTTGTTATTTCAAAAACATTTCCTAGTATTATGGAGAATATAGAGATATTTCAGAGAGTTTTTTGGACATTTCATCCATCTATTGAAGGATTTAAGCATTGTCGGCCTGTACTTAGTATTGATGGTACACATTTGTATGGCAAGTATAAAGGCACTTTAATGATTGCTATGGGTCATAATGGAAATAATCAGTTATTCCCAATGGCTTTTGCCCTAACAGAGGGTGAGAATATTGATAGTTGGGCTGGTTTTTGACATGTATTAGAACTAGAGTAACTCATAGGAGGGGACTTTGTGTTATATCAGATCGACATCCAAGCATTATGGCTGCAATGAGCGATGTTCATCTTGGTTAGTCTGAGCCACACGCATATCATAGGGTTTGTATGCATCATCTTGCCAGTAATTTTATGACTTGATTCAAGGATTAAATATTGAAAAATCTTATGTGCAGAGCAGCCTTAGCAACCAAGATTGAAAAATTCAATAAACATATGAACACAATTGGGAGGATTAATGCAACCGCACAATAATGGTTGGAAGCAATCCCTTTTGAGAAATGGGCGCTCTCTCATGACTGAGGTCGAAGGTATGGCATCACGACTACAAACATGTCTGAGGTGTTCAATGTGTGCTTAAAGGGGCTCGTAGCTTACCCATAATTGCTTTGGTTCAATTGACATTTGATTCGACTCATGGTAGCTTAGTTTTAAAGGCGTATCAACAAAATTTATACCTTAAATACTATTACTAAAGTAGCCAAGCTACTATAGCATAGTGGTTCTAGGATCATTCACTGGGAAGGGTTTTCGCAAACACAAGTGATATTCAAATTAGGAAAATAGGTGATTTTCTTATGGATGTTAGCTTTAAAAGAAAATGTAAATGTTTTAGAAAGATTTAAACTAATTTAAGCTAACATTAAAGACTAAAATGAAAGGGTGTAAAAACAAGTTTCTCAAAGATAGGATAACTATGCTCTGGCTCTTATGCAAATTGGAAATCTCAGGATAGGCTCCTCGCGTTGGGGTTGCAACTATGGTGATGCTTGCTTCCCGAACCGGTATGGATTTAGCAAATCAAGTTTTAATCCTTTAAAATGGCAAAACAGATGGTAGTGAATTTCATCAATGGTTATTCACCTTAGACTTCCTTTGAATGGCTCGTAAGAGATAACTAATAGTCTAAAGCTAAAAGCTTACCAAATATTGGCAACTCAAAGTCATTCCAGGTGATAAACTCACCTTTCAATGGCCATTGAAATTGGTTCTAACGGATTAATGTAAAACTTGGAATTGAAACCTCACCTTCCAATAGCTCGTAGGAGATAACTAATGGATAGAAATCCAAAAGCTTATCAAGTATTAGCCGTTGGAAGTTGTCCAAAGGAAATAAAAACCAAACTTTGCATTAATGAACCATTAATGAAAACGACTACCTTACCTTCCGGGTGCGAGAAATTTCCATGGGATTGCATCCAAGCCATCACATAACATCCATACTTTGAGAAACTTAAAAGGTTTTAGCCTCTCATCCTTGGGGATTTCATCCACCAAGGATGTTTGGCTACTAAGAAAATAGAAATGGGGAAGAACCGGAGAAGAGAGAAAAACAGAGCTTTATATATTTCTATATATTTTCTATATTTCCATATTTGTTACAACGGATGCAAGGGAATATATATAGAGAAGTTTTTCCAACCTTCCTAGCTAAGAAATCTTATGATTGGTGGATTACAAGGAGAAGAATGGAAATTTATACAAAAATATCTAAAAGAAAATATCTAAAGTGGAGTCGGCAAAAACAGGGGAAAATTCGCACCACGCATGGGTTGTGCGAATTTCGCACAAGCCTGGAGCAGTTGTCTTCCGAAGGCCATATCTTCCTCGTTTCAGCTCCAAATCGTACACGGTTTGAAGCGTTGGATTCTTGACTTCCTGAGCTTTGAAATGGTATATAGCATGTATAAAATGGACTTCGAGAAGTGCTCCAAAAGTGTGAATAAAGACTGTAGCTGCTGTCCTCTGTTTTCTTCACTCTGTTTTCCTCTTCTCCATTGTTCTTTCCTTGCATACTTTGAACGACTTTGGCAAAGGGCTATGGAGCTCCAAAGCTTGGTTCTTCATGAATTTGAGCTTCCAAAAGCTTTGCCATGAACTATATACAGCTCTCCTTCATTCTCGGATTGCTTTGATGTAGCTAAAAGCTTGCTTTAACTTGTCCAAGTAGCTCCTCCATCATTTGGCATGCTTGAATTGATTCATAAGCTGATATAAACATGTAAACTTGTCACAAAATGGTTAAAACCAATTACTAAGGACCTTAATGAATTAATTGGGTTAAATGAATATGATTACTACCCAAAGGTGCTTAAAACCATTATAATTAGGTCTACAAAATAGCACTTTTTGGTAGTAATCAACATTTTTTCGACTAAATAGTTACATTGTTGTGAGAAGGGAACAAGGCGCTAATCAACTTGCTTCAAATGAGGAATACACTCCATATGTCGATGCTAAGATTAAGGCAAATGTGGTTAAGGCGAGATCTCATGAGATTGTTTTATATGATCACATCTGAGGACAATTCCATGTGAAGACTAATAAGGGTACTAAGAGTAGCTCAACTCGTGGTCGAACATATCGCATCAACTTACAGGAGTATGCATGCACATGTGGTAAAACACTCATTTATGGATTCCCATGTAGCCATATTCTAGTAGCATGTCATTTTCGTTCAGTTGATTTTAGACCACTTGTTCAACACTACTACAGTACACAATCGTACTATAATTCTTGGGCACCCTTGTTCCATCCTATTTTCAATGTATATGAGTGGCCTTCTTATAATGGTCCGATTATCATGCCTTCTGAATCGACGAAACGTGCATCAAGTAGACGACCTAAATCGAGTCGTTTGCATAATGAAATGGATGTTAAAGAGGGAAAGACTTCTATTACATGTGGGTTATGCAAACAAAGTGGCCACAATCGTCGTTCTTGTCAAAACAGTAATAGAATTGATTAGACTATGTGATTTATACATGTAATTTTCTTGGATATTGTGATGTAAGCTACTTTGATACTACATTTATGCAATTATTGGCTTTGGTTTGATTATAAATATTGATGTTATTTGCATAATCAGGTTATTTGTATTTGGAATAATGTCCATATTATAGGGGATACTTTGTCAAAATTTTGAAATTTTCTATTAAAAATGTTAACAAAATGCTCAATTGTATTTGTATCTTTTTTTTTAATTTAGACTAGTATGACTTGTTTATTAGTCATAAATAAATTGATGTACTTAAATTTATAAAATTGATATATACTTAATATAGGGAAAACTCCATAAATTTAAAAAATTTTTCCATTAGAAATATATATTTTTTTAAACAATAAGTATTGTTTATTTATCTTCACAATTTTGTTACAGATATGGAGTATAGATGACATAGTTCTGATCCAGATCCATTAGATACATCTGTTTTGGTTCTACAGGATAGACACAGGTCTCATTTAGTTGACTCTGGCCAGGTATGTATATGAAAACACATAATATCTCATTAAATAATGGAAAATTTTGCAGTTTATTATCTAACTGATATATTTGTATTTTTACAGCTTGCTTCAGTCTTGACTTCTCAACAGCATATATCTAGGTTTATGCGGGAGTGGGAGATGGATTCTCGTCTTTGACCTTATATTATTCGATCTGGATTTTATGGTGTATACCGTATTGGACATATTACACTAGATTGGGGATTGATCATTAGTTTAGTTGAGAGATGGCGTCCTGAGACACACACATTTCACTTACCTGTTAGGGAGATGATCATTACTTTACAAGATGTTGTTGTCATATTAGGACTTCGTATTCATGGGCTTCCCATCACTGGCACATGTGACATAGATTGGTCACTGCTATGTTATGAACTTTTAGGAGTGACTCCCCCTATATCTGAGATTAGAGGATCAGCGATATCGACACGATGGCTATGTCACCAGTTCTCTCATCCACCAGTTGATTTAGATGATGCCACATTAGAGCGGTATGCACGAGCTTTCATATTAGGACTCATAGGTTAAGCGCTATTTACAAACAAGAAGGGTACCCACATATATATGTATTATCTCCCACTACTTAGAGACTTGACTCAGACATCTATGTATAGTTGGGGTAGTGTAGTATTAGCATACCTATATAGGGAGTTGTGTCGAGCGAGTTTGGATGGTGCCACCGATATTGCTGGATGTGTCACACTATTACAGGTATAATTAATTATTCACATTAGATTAAAATTTCTAGTTGCTTCAAGTTTATAATTTAAGTAAAATTTAATGTTACATTTTTTTCCAGTTGTGGTCTTGGAAGAGACTCCACGTGGGTCGCCTCGATTTTGGTCAACCACCAACCCCTCCAGCAGCCCAACATTTAGAGCATGATGCAACCGATGATTTACCAGCTAAGCAGTTAGACCACGGATTACAGGATGAGGCATTGTTACACGAGGGTTTACCAGTTGATCTGTTAGGATGTAGGTGGAGAGTACCTTTATCATGGGCTCAAAACCCATCACATGTGTTGACATTTTATCGAGACCAGTTAGATGCACAGACCCATGACCAGGTACATATAAGATGTAATGTGCTATTGTTAACCATATAAACCTGTACTTAGTATTAATGTCAAATGTTGATTTTAACAGGTTTTATGGGAGCCTTACATGGGAGACTTAGTTGCCCATCTTCCGGCAATATCTCTAGCAGACCAGGAGATTTGGTAGACGATGTCACCTCTTATTTGCTTTGACATTGTCGAGTGGCATCGAGCGGAGCGAGTGCTATGACAGTTTGGCCTTCAATAAGAGATACCTCCATCTTGTTCCATAGAGCTAGACCTCAATTCCGTGGATAGGCGAGGACGACATGAGTATGATTAGGGAGCATTCCATGCACAGCATATTACCTTATGGGGTAGTCGTGAGGAGCATATTGCGACGGCACCACCTATGGTGGGTGTTATGCAGTTTCATGATCCATATATGGAGTGGTACCGACGTATTACACGACGTTTGATCACACCCCCTCTCCATAGAGATCAAATGAGGTATCATAGTACAGCAACAACTAGTCAATTATTGGTAAGATTTTTTAATTTATAAATGGTTTATTAAATTATAATTAATTAAAAATCATTTTTGTTTGTTTAACTTTTTTTATTTTTTTATTTATTTTAGATCACTGGTATGGTTGAGATTGCTAGTCGATCTGCTGGGCCTACTTTAGGTGCGTTAGGCGACATTCATCGGATTGCTATTGATATTTTGCATGTTATTGGAGAGGAGCATCGCATACATTCACTCCGTTAGTCGCCTACATCATCATACCCATCCATGAGCCCACTTGTGTCAGCCACTATAGTTAGGATGCAGCCTATTCGAGGCCGAGGGAGAGGTAGTAGACGAGATGATGGGCGAGTTGGTCGACAACCTCAACTATCTATGCATCCACCTGAGACCATGTTAGCACCATCCACATCATCTACCCCATTTGCACTTGAGGCTTCCACACTTTCCCCTTCACCCCTACCATCACCTTCACCTAGACTTTCTCCCTTAGGGTATGTCATATCAGATACCACTCTACCATCACCTGTATTTCCTACCACAGAGGCCACTATACATGATGTCACTATACCAGAGACTACTCCACTATCTACTAGTCTACCATCACCTCTACCTTCTCTCGAGGAGACCACTACACCACATGTCACCTCACCATCATCACTTATATCTCCTTTGCTCGAGCCCACTATACCAGATGTTATTGCACCAGCTACCATTACAGCAGATGTCATTCTTCCATCTCCTATATCACCTATTCTAAATGCTACCATATTAGATATCACTGTACCTAAGATCACCCCACCATCTACCACTTTACCATCACCTACACATCTTCCCATAAAGACTACCATGCATCATACCCTTACACATGTTACACAGTTAGATGTATGTCCACCTAAGAAATGTCGCGGTCCACGTAGACGTCGAGTCTTGCCTCCATCAGCTCCATCTCAACCTATACATACTGAGACATGGCAGATTGCACAGATAGATTCCACAGAGATGTCTCTTTATCATAGGCGTCCGCAAAGAAAGAGGAAGACCCCATCATGTGGCACTCATTGAGGACCGTTTTTTAGTTTTTGTGTTTATTTTCATTTGCATTATAGTGTTAACTTTTTTTTATTATAAACAAATTATTATATATTTAAATGAAAATATGATAAATTTTAAACTTAAATTGAACTTATATATATATATATATATATATATATATATATATATATATATATATATATATATATATATACCACTTACATATAGCAATCTGACAATCTAAAAAATTGGTTTTAGGTTTAAATTTAAACTAATTATATTTATAACTAATTAGTTACAGCAACACTATATTGATATAGAAAAAATAATGTATTAAAAAAAATTTACAATCTAAACCTCCAATCAAAATAATTTTTTAAAAATTGAACATTCACATGATTTAAAATTTGAACTTAAAAAATTGGTTTTAGGTTTAAATTTAAAGTTATGATCACCAACTACTATTTTGACTATTTTTTTTAAAAAAAATCAAAAATCATGATTACCAATTACAATTTTGTGATGTGAATACCACATGAATAAGACACATCACATTGAAAATTATTTTGAAAATAAAATTATTTTATGAATTTTCTGTTTTAAAGAAATCATTTTTTCCCAAAACTCCCATTAGTACCCAATAAGAAACATTTTTCTTATTATCAATGAATTTACAAAAATATTCCAAAATCATTTTCATCTATTTACCAAAACAATTAAACTAAATAGTGAATTGATTGGAAAAACAAAGGTATTTTCTTTCTACAATTCTATATTTTAAGAAGTGGAAAAACAAATTCTTTTAGGTTGGCATTTTAGGTTTAACATTTTAAGTCTTTCCATTCCATTTTGATCCCATTTTGAAAGGAGAAAAATGGGAAAAAAAAAATTATTTTTGTTGTATTTAAGTAATTTTCCAATTATTTACCCACTTGAAGTCATATTATATTTTGTACAAGTGCATAATTGCCTTTAATTTTTGCACAAAGTTACAAAATAATATAATATTCTTCATTATGAGGTAATAAAATAGTATATTTATAACTAATTATATTTATATTGAGTGTAGTGTCAAATATTTTAATAAAATTATCAAAATATATTTTTATATCAAATTAAAGACCTCAATTATTTAATTTCATATATTACTATTCTTTAAATAATGAATCAATTAAAGTTAAATATTTTTATTACACCACTTACATATTTTTAATCAATATAAAATCAAAATAATATAATATTTTATTTAAAAAAATTAAAGTTATATATATATATATAAAATTAAAGTTAAAGCTGTGGTTAGTGACTATGACTTTGATTGTTTTTAAAAATAGTCAAAGTCGTAGTCACCAACTACGGTTTTAAATTTTTTAAAAATAAAACCGTAGTTATCAACTACGATTTTATGACGTGACAATCTATGTGGCGCAGACACATTAGATTGTGCATTATTTTAGAAATGGCGGTACTTTATGGATTTTTTTTTTAAACGTAGTCTTTTGGGTCAAAGCTCCAATGAAGAGGTGAAAAATAAAAAGTAGCATCAAATGAATATGCTAACACCAAAATTTGTTTTTCAACATTGAAATTATTTGGTGTGGGTTCGATATAATGAAAGTAAATTATAATATCATGTAAAAAGGTCAAATTAAAATCTTAATAAGTTTGATATTTAATTTATATATATATATATATATATATATATATATATATATATATATATATATATATATATATATATAATTTCTATTCTTACTCTAGAAAATAATCCAAAGACATGGAATAAAATTGATTTTTCACAATAATGAGACGAGCGTTCTGATAAACATTAATTCTAAAATTATATGATAGATTGCGTGTAAAATAATAGGCTTATCAAAGAAATAGTTCAAAAGACACATCATTTTTCTATAATTGTTTCTTTCTATTAGGATTGATAACGTGTCCTCCTCAATATGCCCAAGTGTAGTCATGAACTATTATTTAAATGGCTGATTTGTCAATCTTTTTTCTCAATCAAATTTCTATACTTGCCATCATAATATATTGTAGTCGAGAATGAATATGGCACGATTGAATTCTAAGACCATGATAGATTGGAGCCTTTATTGATTTACCATTACGCCATACATGTGATTGGGGGTCTTGATATACAAGCTTTTTAAGTAAAAAAACATAATGTTCCCCATAAACTATGGATCTTTCTAGAATGTATTCATAAATATTTTTTGAGAACCGTTTTTTAGAACTATAATATTTTTTTAGAACAAAAGCTTATTTGAAGATTTAGAATGTTGTCATTTGTTTTTTTTGTATATTCAAATATTCTTTCAAAATAGCTTTTATTTATTATGTTTTATTTTTAATCATTCAGTTCAATTACTTTTTTATAAAATAACTTAAAAAAAAACAACTAAAAACAATTAATATATATAAATTTTCAACAAAAAAAAAAACATTATTTTCTACCAAAAAAATTGGAAAATAATTTTCTATGAATAAAAAATTATTTTTTGAAAACATTTCCCAAACATGCTCTATATCATCTTTATTTCAAAATTGAAAGATTTGCTTTTCAAGCATAAACCATTCTCATAAAATTAGCATATAAGAACTCTTATTAAACTTAAAAAAATAGTTTTGATTTTAAAAATTAATTGAATTAGAACATAGAAATTGGAAAAAAAAAATACCAAAGAAATTAATTCAAAACATCACATAATTCTCATTCTAAAACCCAACTACTACACTAGAAAATATTTTATCCACAATGTAATCAAATCATGGAGAGCTTTGCTTAGAGGTTTATATAAGATGTGAAGATGAGTTATTCAAGCTTTTCCTTGTAGAATTTAAGCTCCTTTGACATGACAAAACTCTAAGGTCACATTTGGAATGCTAGAATAAAGAATGGAAGTAAGAAATCAATTCTACTTTTTTTATTAATGCATTTGGATTGTTTTTTAGAAAAAGAATTGGAAGCAAAAACTCCCTTCTCACTAGGATTTTGATTGTTCTCTTCAACATGGTATCATGATCACCTCAACCCTAATCATATTTTCATATTTTCATTCTTATTCCCATGTACCAATCACACCCAGGATCATAGAGAACAATCAATAGCACACAACTGCCACAAACTCAAAAGGAAGACACAATTACAATCAAAGAAATGACATGCCAGCTGGAATGACCGTTTACCCCAGCCAGAAAGAAAAAAGCAATGGCTGTCATAAACATAATGATGAGGTGAGTGAAGAATAAGAAGGAAAAAAATCTGGAAGAAAAAGGAAAAGGAAGATGACATCCTTATCATTACTGAGAGTGCGGTGCTAGTGTTGAATGAATGAATGGTGATCCTAAGTCATTATTACTCAAATGGATGATCCCCATCAGGAGAAGTCCAAAGCTCCTGCAGCCGCAATTTATATTAGACAACTATGTCCATGAAGAATGAGATAAGCTATACCATTTCTAAAACACTTGCAGATCTGCAATATTTGATAAGCACAAGTTGATGTTGATATATTGTCAATATGTAGATACAAGCTCTAGCAATCTCACTTTCCCATGTCACAAGAACAGTTCTGCTTTTGACAAAATTCAACAAGCATAAGAATCCAAACCCATTTACAAGAAGGACTTGAGATAGAAAACAAATTCATTATATATTAAATCGATATTTGAGACATTCGCTAAACAAACACCCCAACATGTGTATATAAAAATTTTCCATCTAAACATATGATCTCAGACACTACATATAACCTGATGAATATCATGACATAGAGAAAGTAAGAAAGAAGACTGACCATACCAAGATGAGAAACCAAAACAGAAAGTTTGAAGATAAAATTACCAAAAGATTTCTGTCAAAATTGTATTCTTGAAAACTAGCTCATTTTGGCTGTGGAGTTCTGATTTGCTGCTTAATGTTGTCTGCCTGAGACTGTGCCAAGGCCTCCGATAACAGTGCTTTTGTAGCATTGGTCATGGTTTGGTATTGAGAAGGCAATATGGGTGCTGAAGGCTGACTTTTATATATCTGGCTGTGTGCAGGATCATCCTCAAATGCACTGTAATTGGCAGCTTCCATGGATGCAATAGGAATAGACTGTGTTGGGTGATGGATCTGAGGAATGCTCACAAATTGCTGCTGATTTTCATTAGATGGCACATGAACTAGTGGGGTAACCCCAGGGGCTGTAACAGTAACCTTTGTGGCTAAATCAGGCAGGGGTGGAGCTGCAGTGACCTCTTTGTAAACTACTTGGGATGGAATCATGGTTGCATTCAGATGCATTGGGGGCTGACTAGAAGCAACAGTAGCAGAGTCAATAAGACTACCTTGCATGGAGAAGTTGTAAGGTTGTGGTGGCGGCCTAACGGGGAGCAAGTAAACCGGGTATGGCCGATTGGATTGATAGTAGGTTGGCTGCTGCTGTTGCACCTGTGGTTGATATATTGGGTAGTAGGAAGAAACTGGCACTGGGCCAGTGGGGTAATGGGTTATGTACTGAGCACCAGCAGGGACATATTGCAATTGTTGTTGCTGCTGATCCAACTGTAAAGATGATGGAAAACCAGAAACCTCAACTGCCTTATGAATTTGGATCCGAGAGAATGCATCAGAGACATTACTCTCTGAGCCAACAGGCTTAGAAGAATCCCAGTTGTCCACCAAAGGAATATTAACAACTGGGTCTTCATGACCACCAGTCTGTGGGTGAGAAATGACACTCGCAACAACAGTTTCACTGTAAAATTAAACCATCAAAGAGAGTTTTTAATTGCTCTTGACAAGAAAAATGCCTCAAAATTTTTGGATTTTCCAAGGCTCCGCTTGGTTGTCAAGAAGATTTTGGAAAAGAAGAATAGAGGAGCTCTGGCCAGCGTTTTGAAAGTAGTTTTCCTGCTTTAGAGAAAACATCTGCCTCAATATTTGCTTTTCCAAAAGCTAACCAAACAGCCCCTGAATTATTCATGTTTTATGAACCCCATTATGAAATTATCAAGAAAATTGAGCCCTAATTCATTCATTGAAATCTTCCATGGCTTTGGAAACATAGATATCATAAAACCCTAATTTGGTCTCTTATGTTCGTTGTTTTCCCAGGAGCCAAACATAAAAAATCAGAATTAGCAATTAAAAGAGATATAGAACTCAGATTATACCTTTCAATTGATTCGGACAAAGGCAAATGAACCTTCTTGTCCTGCAAATTAACACCACTATCCTCAACATGAGCCCTCATTGCAGCCAAATTAGATACAGAAACCGAAGAAGAAGTCGACCCAAACGACGAATTGGTCTCCAATACGACCGATTCGGGCACCGAAAATGAATCCAAACCCCCGCTACTAATACCAACCAAGTTCTCAGCCGGAAACGGATCCGAATGACCAAACCCCGAATCAGATGAATTCCCCTTCTGCATAACCTTGGCGCTGCTATTGAGCGCGTCCAAGAACCACGACTCAGACTTCGGGTCGTGAAGGACCGACCCGGGAGAGTCGGGCTTGGAGGGGAAGAGGAACAATCGGATGCGGGAGGGCGTAGGTGAGGCGGGGAGATTGTCGTACTCTTCGAACATATTAAGGAGGTCGTCGTCGGTCGTGAGTGAAATAAGGGAGTCGAGGTCGTGGTGCGGGAGCTGGTATTTGAGAGTGAACTGGTACGGAATCTGGAGGGTCTGGGAGAGCTGGGTGGTGAGGGCAGAGAGGCTGGCGGTGGCTCGGCGGTCCACGGCCACGATGCGGGTGTCACCACCGGCGTAGCAGAGTGACTTGGCGTGGCGTCTGGGGAGTATGTGGCCATTATAGCTGCACATCAGACGGAGCTTGACGCCGGAATTGGGAGGCGGAGGCGGCGACTCCATAGATGGTGGATCTTGCGGGAGGGTTTGGGAGAAGCGAGGAAGAAGAGGGAGGTCGGCTCGGGGGAGCGTCGCTTGAAGGGAGATTTTGGGATTTGGTTTGCTTGACTACAACGTTAATAAATCTTTTTTCATAGCAATCCGAGGATGCATATGTGGATGTGACCTGTCACCTGTCGGCAGTCCACGTCGTTTTAAATTTTAGTGAAAGTTGAAACCAGATCACCCGCTCACGTGACGTGGGGCCCCCACTCCGGACGATAGAGTTATTTAATAATTAGCTTTTATTCTTAAAGGATAAAGGGTTGATTTTGACGTGCCATTTAGCGTTTAGTATTAGTATTTGGGAATGGGAATATCAGGTTCGTTGGTGTCTCACAGTCTCACTCTCCATTAACAACCATAATAAAATAATAAAATTTATTATATTTATTTAAATTATTTAGTTACTCTCCTTCAATATTACTTTTGATTTAAAAGGGTATAAAATTTGAATTATTTAAAAACAAAAATTATTTTATAATTCTTTTTACACGAGTGTTTGAAAATCCACTTTTATCCAACATTTTTAATAATTTATCCAAAATGACTTTTGTTTTTTATTTTTAGAAAATTGAGCTCAAAACATTTTTAAAAAAAAATGAAAATCCTCTATTAATTTTTTTAATTAAAGTGATTTTATAGAAAATCAAAAGCAAGAAAAAGACATAAAAGAACTTAGGAGATCATAATATAAAATCAATACTAATATTAAAAATATTGCTATAAATAAAATATTATTTTTTGATATGTATAATATATGTATATCATCAAATAATATTTGATTTTTTTAATTATATTTTTTACCTTTTTTATATTAATGAAAACATAAAATTCAACAAGTTTTTTAGATAAAAAAATTTATTTTCTAAAGATGATTTTCCTTTTACCTAATCAAGCTTAAAAAATAAAAATAAAAATTGTTTTTAGAAAACAATTATGTTAAGAGAAAAAACAAAAGGGGAAAAATGGGGAAGTAGGCGAGAGAGTGATGGGATTTAACTGTTTACCATCTTAAGCATAAGTACAGACGGTGCAGCGGCAGCCAATGCATTTTAACCATACGTGTTGGCGTTGTATCCCAACAGCACAAGGGCAACGCTCAGCCCAACTCATTCCTCACCGTTGCCTCCTTCTCTCATTCTCTCTCTTTTGTCTCTGCCCACTTGGATTTGGGGCCCTGGTCAACCCCTTTTTCTCCTTTTGGCAACATCACTGCTCCACCCCTAAGCCTGTTGCTTTCAGGTAATCAAGGCATCAACTCATTTCCCTGTTTTTTTTGTTTTTTCACTTTTTCTTATTCTTTTTCCCTCCAAAAATCACCATCCCTTTTCACCCCATTTCTCTTGTGGATAAGATTCCTTGTGTTGTCCACATAAGATCACTATTTTTTTTTTTTTTGGTGTGTGTACTGTGTGTGCGGAAACTTCTTATACGGTTTAAGCATTTATTTGGATACATACATGTATATTTGATACCAAGAAATTCTGATATCCTTTTGTGGAGTGTCATTCTTTCGCTGGGTTAATCAATGTATTGGTACAGTATGCAATCTGTTCCCCTTTTAAAGAATCTCAGGAGTAGCTTTCAGGTTAGTGGGCCTTTTGTTCTTTGATTTCTTGTAATTGAACTGGTCTCCCTTGTTTATTTCATTTTTTTTTTTTCTCGTTTGGTTTTAAATTATAGTTTCCTGAACTGGCGTCTCCCTTTTTTATATAATTTTTTTTAATTATAGTTTCCTAAACTGGTCTCTCCCTTGTTTATTTCAATTTTTTCTTTCAAATTATAGTTTCCCGGGAAGACATTTTGTGGGTAGGGTTTAGTTCTTATGTAGTTGCCATGCGTTGTAGCAGAGAGCGATTCTACTTAAGCATGTGGCCTTGTCATTTTTCAAAAAGAAAGAAATGGGTGATTGACTGAAAATCAAATTAATGGATGGTTGATGTTTTTTCAGGCATTCAGTTCGGATTGTGTTTTTGGAGAAGAAATTTGATTTGTTTTTTGACATTTTGATTTTGAGGTGTTTTAATTTATTGAGTTTGATGTTGGGATGATTGGTGATTTTCTATTTGTGCTCTCATGGTAATAATCAAGTTTTCTAGTTAGGTCTCCTCTTGGTACAGCTCTTTGTTTTTGCCTATAGCTCAAGGAAGAAGCCATAACTCTTAAAGGGCAATATTGATACTATAACATAAATAGTTTCCTGTATAAGCTAAAGTAAAGCTTCTATGAGAAATTAACATTTTCCTGGATTTCATATTAAGAAGCTTTTAACTCTTTTGAACATAATTAGTTAAGCTCTTGTTCAGTTTAACAAAGAGTTTTTGGCTTTTCATGAGCCAATACAAACAAGGAATTAATTCAGTTGTTTTGCCTGTGGGCTAATTTACTAGTACAATGAGGACTAGTGCATTAAGGGTAAGATATAAAGATTTATTAGGTTAAATGATTTACCCAATTGTTAGAATGATAATTACATATCAAAACAAACTGCAAAGCATTTTGTTTTCTTTGTTTAGGAAGCGGCAGCGATTTATGAATAATTAATATATTACATTTTCTTTTTCCATATTTCTGATAATACGTATTTAATATCCTCTGGCATCGACTATCTCCATTCCCATTATGTATTTTATTTCATCCCAAGTGCTATTTTCATTGAACCTAATCTAACAGCAGTTGTTTCTTTTAGTAAAAGGACAATCTTAAATCATTAAGCTGTGTAGTAATCATGGTTTCAAGGATTCTTTTTATTCAGAGTGTGAGGCCTCCTCAGTTCAACTCAATATCGGTGATATGACTCTATATCAATTACTATCCTTCTAATCCAATAGGTTAATCCATCTTTTTTGTTCCCTTATCATATGCAAAAAGAATTTGCATGAGCAATTATTATTGCATTACAGGAACACCTGATTTAGTAGATTGCTTTTGTTATAGAATGCAGAGACCAGGGTGAACAGGAAGGATCAAATATGTGGTTGTTTCATGTGTGCCAGCCAGCAATGGTTGTCTGATGCATTTTAATTAGAATTGGTGCTTTACCACATTCTATTTTTTCTTTTTTCAGATGAACCACTTTTGTTGGAATCATTTGTTACCTGATATCATGGACTTGGACATGCTTATTATTATTTGGTTGATGGATGCATTGCTCTGTTTTATACTGCTGGAATTTTTTACTGTCTTGACCAAGTAGGCATTGGGAAATGTCTTTGGGAAAATGGGTTTAGTTTAAGATAGTTTTCATTCATTATGTTTCTTCATCTTCTGTTGATCATCTCTTTTCTGTGTTGCAAGTATCTTAGTTGATTTGGATAAGATTTGTATTTTGAAACATCAAATAGTGGTTTACAGCGTCTGTTCCATTTGAAGTGCTTGGCTTGAAGTTTGATGGAGTTCGTTTGCCTTTTGAAGAGTTCATATCTAGTTATTTTAGTGATGTGCATACCCCCAAAAGTAGGAGCCAGATAACCTCATAAGTCCTGATAGTGAAACTTAAACTAATAATTTTCTCATTTTGAGGTTAAATTTAGAGATTTTTTTGGAGTTCATTACTTTCTTTCTGAAGATTGATTCTCTGGGGTTTATATAGGATTTAACAAGACACAGCCTGGAGGTTTCTGGAGTTACTGGTGATTGTTGCTCATCTCTCAACCTTCCATTATTAAAACAGAACAAAGAGGTATTTTTTCCATTTTATTTTGTCACACTTCCACTTAGATGATCTTAGCCGATTCTTTTGGCAAATAAACTGTCAATCTGGACTTCTTTAATCATAGAAGAATGATGAGATTTGTTTCTTTATTTATTTTTATTGCTTTGGCTAAGAAATAAAATTTTCATATAGACTTCTTTAATTGTTTATTTCTTTAATAGCTTAAAAATGAAGATTTTAGATATTCACATTCCCTTTATTTCAATTATTAGTTGGAATGATCAAGGAGATGTAGGATTTTTTTCAACTTAGTTATCAACATTGAGGCTTGACATCTTTGTTGACAGTTGGGAATGTCCATCTGTCTTCCAATGTCATTTTCTATGACACTGCAGTAGACATGAGTTCATAATTGTCTTGGATTAGGTTGTCATCCTGGAGAAATCATCTCCTTACAGGATTATTTCAGGATAACCAGTGAACAATATCAGCAATCCTCCTTCTTGTTCTGGCATTAAATTTCTCACATTGCTTATTTGGAAGCTGCAGTCTCATTATTCTCTATTCACCTTGCAAACCAATTCTGGGCATGTTCTTTTGGAGGAGCTGACAATCCAATGATTGCAGTCACATATTGACGTTAAAGACATCTGATTACAGCAATGTATATTTGTTTTAACAGAGCAGAATGAGGCAGGTCCAGCTTGCGTCGCATACTGTAAGGTCCCATGGATACACAGTTGCAAGGACACACATGCATGACTGGCTGATACTGATTCTTCTTCTAGTCATGGTGATTGTTCTGAATGCCATCCACCCATTTTATCGCTTTGTTGGAAAAGATATGATGGTCGATCTTAAATATCCTTTTAAGAATAACACCGTGCCAATTTGGGCTGTTCCGGTAGGTTTCTTGTTATCAAGTCTAAATACTATCCTAGTTGTGTATATCTCTCATATGAGGATTCTGATTGATGAGGGTTTTTTCATTTGTGTTATCAGTTGTATTCAGTTCTGTTGCCTATAACCATTTTTCTCATCATCTATTTTCGTAGGAGAGATGTCTATGATCTTCATCATGCCATCCTAGGTGATAAGATCTTTGGCTCCTCATGGTTTATCTGTAATAATTCCTCTTGTATGCAATAGGAAGTGATGTGTTATTTGAAAGATTGAACTGATGGTTTGATTTATTTGCTAGAGCAGGCCTGTTATTCGCTGTTCTGGTAACAGTGGTTATTACTGATGCAATAAAAAATGCAGTTGGTCGACCTCGACCCGACTTCTTTTGGCGTTGTTTTCCTGATGGGAAGGATGTATGCTTCTCACAACTGCAAGTTCTTTCATAGTAGCTTGTTAATGGAACAGTATTTTTTTGGGACAATTTCACTTGGCATGTTAATTAGGGAACTTAATGTGTCAGGTTTATGATCGGTGGGGAAATGTTATATGTCATGGTGAGAAGGATACCATAAAGGATGGGCATAAGAGTTTCCCAAGTGGGCATACTGCATGTAAGGAGCACTGCTTATCATTACATCTCTATGATTAATGGACATTTATTTGATAGAAAGGAGTACTTTATTGGAAAAGTTTAAACAGATTTGTAATTAAGTTTAACACATATAATGTTTGCTGAGTCATTCAAATTGTGTCTTGGCTTTGAGGAGATTTTGGTTCAATATGCAGGGTCTTTCTCTGGCCTGGGGTTTCTATCATTGTACTTATCTGGAAAAATACGAGCATTTGACAATAGAGGCCATGTTGCAAAACTTTGCATTGTGTTTCTTCCCCTACTTGTTGCAACTCTTGTTGGCATTTCTCGAGTGGATGACTATAGGCACCACTGGCAGGATGTTTTTGCTGGAGGTCTGCTAGGTTTGTGCTATTATTTCTCACCAATTAATCATAATTAGAAGGATATGTTCTAATAATTATCTTTACCAATCATTTGAAGTGAATTTTGTGCAGGACTGGTTGTGGCTACATTTTTCTATTTGCATTTTTTCCCACCCCCATATCATGCTGAAGGTTTGTGATTCATTTTTGTTTTCCCTTTTTATTAAGTGTTTAATAACTGGTGCTGGCAAATCCTCCTGCTGTTGTTCTCATGGAACAATAATTGAAATAGTAGGTGATAGAAGTTGTGCATTTCTTCAGAATGATTGGAAGTGGGTTCCTTTATTATTTTTAAGATGTCACTTTTCATAAAATGGGCTGTCATACTTTTATTTCATGCTATGCAATAGATTTGTTCAACAGAGCCTAACTGTAATTTTAGTAATCTGTTTTTGATGGAAAGGAATGGTTTGCTTGCAACATTCTTTCAATGGGGTCTCTTCTTCAGGGCCTATATCGAATCCTATCATGCTTGTCCTACATTGTATTTTTATTAGAAATGTGCTTGCAGTTTCTATTTGATGGATTAAGGATTAAACAAAAGTATTGTAAACCAGCAAAATATGGAGATTAAAAATCTAGAAATTTTAAACAAGAACTGCTGAGTTAGCTATTTATCTGCATTGCAGTTCTTATCTAATTCTTAAAACCCTTTTCTTTTTTCGCTAAGGAATCTACTGATAAGAAACTAATTACTAGAACTTTCTATGCCACTATTCATGAAGTTTAACTAGAGAAAGTGAGTTTTCATTCAAAATTGTTGATTGAAACCCAAAAGTTCTCTTAATTTTGTCCTACAAAAGGTTAAAGAATGTCCAGTCCTGAGATAATGAACTCTGAAATTTTTAGCAGTTTGTGTGAGATCTAACTACAGCATGCATGTTTAGTTGGAACTTGGAAGTTAGGATTATATATAGGTTTGGTTTTTGGAGGGGGATTGGTGTTCAAATTTGGTGAGTTTAATTCTTTGGGACACACCTGGTGAAGAAAATGGATGAACATATTGATGAGCGGGTTGGTTCTGTTGGTAAATGAGGAAATGCAAGAAGAGTTGGTGACCATCTTAGGATGCCCAGTAGTGAGATTTTAATTCTGGGACTTCTTTTTGGGGTTTGGGTGGGCCGCTTGTAGAGGAGATTGGCAGGGAGAAAAGGACATTTTAACTGGAGGGGTTAGTCTTACTTTAGAGGTGTCATTGTGCAAGGCCAAATCAACTTCTTTGAACTTGTCTTGGTTAATCAGAAATGATGATTGAACTTGGCTTGAGTTTGACTCAAGAATTAGCCTCACCTTGATAGGTTCTACAATTCACTAGGCTTTGCTTGAATTTTTGGCATCAGTCTAGGATAGATACTGAATTACTGAATAGCATTAATTTTTCCAAATAAAAAGTGATTTTCAATGTCCCATGTCATGTTGCTATCGGTAAAGCCTCACTTAATATCCTTTTAGGAAAAGTTTTGTACTTTAATGTTTTTGAGGGGGAGGAAAAAAGACAAATATAATATAAAAGTAGGTCTTTTAAAAGAAAAAAAAAATACCAAAAATTGACCTGTAAGATCATAAAAGGATTAATTAAAATGCCTATTTTACATAACAAATATCTATATGAGCTTTTTTCACATTTAGACAAGGGCTAACTGGACTCTGCTTGTTTAATTCACAATTAAGGATAGTAGTTGAGCTCAACTTGATTATGCTAACAAACAGACTCCAATGAGCAGTCATATAGTTGACTTTTGGCTATGCTTGATTGTCCTGTTCATTTTGTTGTGTTCCTCTGTTCAGAGCACCCTATCAAGTCTGCTCGCATACTATCTCTTTGCACTGCTCCACTTTCATTGGCAGAGGTTGGAGAAAATTCTAGGGAATTTTTGTTTTTGAGGAATTTAAATCACACTTGGAGGATGAAAAGGCTATTTATGATGGAAAGGAAATGGGTGGCTTGGGGTTTGGCATTTGGTGGCTATGAACAAGTTCATGATAAGGTAAATGGCATTCATGTTCTTAGCTGGAGATAAGGTTGGAATACAGTGGCCCTTTGGTTAGGGCATGTTATGTGGAATGTTTTCCAGAGTTGCGTTTGGACTTTGGAAAAGAAAAAGTGGGGTAACATGTGTTGGAGGGGTTGGGAGGTCCTCATGTGAATCCTTTGTAATGGTAGAAGGAAATCTTAGTCCATGGCAGAAGGTAATCTTAGTCCATGTTTCATTGGAATAGAGAGGCTTTGATTCGAGGAGAATATGTTATTCAGAAGAGGGGTCAAAGTGGAGTGTTCATAGTTAGTGTTCCTTTAAAAAAGTAATTAAATTCTCCAGAAGCTTTTGAGTGAGGCTGTGGCTAGGATCTCCAAATAAAAATTAATAAATAAGAAATAAGTAAATAAGCATGGATGTGGGTAGCCCTTTGAGGTGAACTTCTTTGTGTTGGATAGAGGTGAGGAATAAGATTCTTGATATTGATAACTAATAGAGGTTATATGTGTGAAGAGATGGAGAAAAATGTTGTCTATTTTCTCCTTGAAACAGTTGATGATCTCCTAAGAGGTTAGGGTGGTAAGAAATCTAATTATTTGCAACTAAAGCTAGGAATGTAGCCCTTTTTTTGTATTCTTGGGTATATTTGAATAAAAAGGAAATTAGGCACACATGTGGGCTGGAGAGACAGATTGGCAGTTACATATTATATATAAGTAGATGGGGGAACAGATAGCAAGAAATAATTGAACCCAAGACTTCTAGTTAAGCATGGCTCTGATACCATGTTAAACTATCAATTTTCCTAAAAGTATAAACTCTTTGGATATGAGCCCATGATGTATATCAGGCTATCAATATTAAATGAAATAATTCTTATATGCTTGTATGCTTGGTTGGTTGCTTCAGGGCATTTTCAAGTCCATGTGAAAAATCTGCGTCCAGTTTGAAGATCTTGTATTGGTTCAAGAGCACCGTTTGTCTGAGGTTCTCTTTGTATTGTTTCAGTGTACACGGGGTCTGTTTCCCACCTTTTTTTACAACAAGTTGCCTGCATTATGAAAGATTATAAAACTTATGAAGATTCAATTGGTGGCCTTATCTACTCGTGCATGCATGTATATGTCTGTCTGTTTATACACATGTAGAAAATACAAACTTTAATCTTTCTTACTCCAAAAGGCTCACATTTTTTCTTGTGCCTGCATACTGATATTAACCATCTTGAACTTCAGGCTTTCAAGAAATGAAGCACTGTCGTGTGTAAAAATAGTTTATAGTGTAAGAAAGAACTAAAGGAATTTCCTTTTCTAATTTTATTTTTTCTTTAAATAGGAAATGGGTATAAAAAATCAAAATTATTCTTTTTTGGATGTGTTTTAAAACCAAGAAGATATTCTTGTTGGAACATGGACATAGGAAGATTAGCGACATATGGTAAAAGACTATGAATACAAGCCAAGCTGGAAGCAGCTTGCCCCAACCAGAGTACCATCAAACTTAAGAAGATTCTTATGATTATAGGTAGAGCTAGGATAAGGCCTTCAACTATATTTGGCTCTCTTAGGTAGCCAAAATGCAGAAGAGGTGAATGAAGTTTCCTTCCTTGTATTAAAAATGGGCCTTCCACCCTCTTTGTTAGGTCCTGTCTGGTAAAGGGAATTGGTATGTGTTACTCCTTGCTTTGATGAGTCCGAAGACTCCAAACTGCAAATGATAGGGTAGGTCTCCCTACCCACCAACCGGTCCCTGCCAATTTTTATCATAATGGAACGCCTCTCCTACCATATTGACCTTGTAGAAATTGTATATTGACTCATTGAGGTACGTTGAGATCTGGCTGTAAATAGTTCTAGATCCTCTTAATTAATCTAGGAAGCTGAACCCTTGGAATTAGGTGTGTAATGTGTTGGTTCTTTCTTTTCTTTAGGTTCTGGTTGTTCTAGTGATTCTTTGATAAACATAGTTGTTTTCTTTTTTCTTTTTTTTCCTCTTTTATATAATCCTAATTGCTTAACAATGTTAGCTCTCCAATTAGTAAAAAATGAGCATCTGGAACACTAAGATACCCAGCCTAAACTGCATAGCTACCTAGACAATGTGTTAATATATATTTCTGATGTGGAGTAAGTCTGACATTAGTCTTAAGATATTTGAGAGTTTGGGGTCATGCTTGCATCATAAGAAGCTTGGTACTTTCTTATCTATATTTTCCTCCAAAATTGTGTCATATTGCTTTCTTACCTATTTCTGGAATACAGTTTCCCAGGAAATTTGCTAGCTATTCATGCTTAATTTGTTGTCTTTACATATAACTGATGCCTATGATATTCCAATATCACAACTATAAACCATTGCTTGAATGATTTCTTTTTGAGAATAATAAAGATCCGATTGTTGTAATTAGTTTGACCATTGAATTCAAGTGCAGTACTTCAAAAATTGATTGTTTCAGTAGATTCACTTTTGATGCAAATTGTATGTAAGAGAAATGTTAAATATGCCCATCTTTTTTTAAAAAAAAAAAAAAACAAAACTTAATTTTGAAAGGGCAAAAATTGCCATCATCTTTTTCATCCCAATCCCCGCCGGCCCAAAACCCTAACCCTTTCCACCTTTTTCTTTTCTTTTCTTTCTTTCCTTTTGTTTCTTCCTTCTTTTTCTTGTATGTAAATATGGGGGTTTATAGTAAAAGTACATAAATAAGCTTCTGCCTCATGATTAAACAAATCCTCTGAAGTGAGTGGTTGGAGTTTTATTTATTTGCTGCTGTTGCTGTGAACTATGTTACATGAACATGGTTGAATTTCCAAAACATCTCTTTTCCTTGTTCCATTTCCAGTTTCAAATTTGATGTTTCCATGAATGAAACTGTATTTGACATGGGAACTGAACTTACAGTGAAAATACCCATGTGAGAACTGATCATGAAAACATATTAGGAGCTTCTTGTGAACCAAGAATGTGTATATATTCCTCAGATAGATATTGGCAGCAGGCATGTTCAACAGATGTCCCATATCAATTACTAATTTACTAGCTTGTGTTAGACATGGGCATTTAAATACATGCTTGAGAGTCCATGTGATGTAGGTTGTAAGGGTGTGTTTCTACTACCGAGGTGCCTGGACTCTGTTTTCAATGTATCATATAAGGGTGATTGATCTCAGCGTAGGTTACCAAAATCAAAGTAGCAGATTGCCATATGTGGATTTAAATTGAAGTTCTCCTTTGAAGTCATTTATATGAGTTGTGCACATTGTTGCCTGCAGGTTGGGGACCTTATGCTTATTTCCGGACCTTGGAGGAGTCGCGTGCACAAACACAAGCAGCTAATGCTGTGAATGTGCAGGATGTGGAGGCTGAGGTTGAGAACCAACAGGATGAAAGAAACAGAAATACATTTATTGGGTTATCTTTGGCACATGATTCTAGTTCGAGACAAGAAGAAAATGGGTAGGAGGTCATCTTGTTTATTTATTTATTTGAAGCTCTACAGTGTACTGCAACTACATGAGGCATATATATATATATATATATATATATGTCCATGCATACGCTAATTTTGTCTGGCTGCACCTTCTCAAAGCTGAGGTTCCATACTTCAGTTACTTCGTAGTTTAGATGTACAGAGATATGATGCATCCTTGAAAAAATGACTAGTTGAGAACTGGGATGCCTTTTCCTAAGCAGCGTTGCGAATGTATATTGTGATCAAACTACTAATAAAGGCTGATAAATTCTTCCCCTTCAAAACCTGATCAATAATTTGG
Source organism: Vitis riparia (assembly GCF_004353265.1). NCBI lineage: Eukaryota > Viridiplantae > Streptophyta > Magnoliopsida > Vitales > Vitaceae > Vitis > Vitis riparia. Next base: position 10,703,093 of record NC_048444.1, read on the forward strand.
GCAGTACTGTCTTTGGCTCTCTTTGGTTCTGTTGTTTGCTATGAAGATCATTTCCTAGATGCAAATTCATTTAAGTTGTGTGGGAATAAGAAGTGTTGTTCCTCCATGTCACTCTTCCATGCCACCTAAACCCCAAACTTTTATTTTCTTTCCTGCCCTTCCCGTTTCAGGCCTGTTTGGCCGTCCTTTTCTTATCCTTCTGCTTTACTGCATTCTCTGCCCCGGCCATCTTCCTGTCTTGTTCTCCCGCCTGTGTCTTCTTGTTACCACCCTCCCTAATAAACATAATCTGACTCGTAAATAAGACTTTGAGTGAAGAGAGATAAATAAGAACAATTTTTTTTTCTTTCTCTCACACTTTATATATTTTTATATATAGATTTTACTTAAAAGATGTTTGGTAAATTAATTTAATGACTTAATTTAATTTAACAACTTAATTTAAGTCATCAAGTAAGTTAAATATATTTGATAAAAAAATTTAATATCACAACTTATAGTAAAAAATAATTATAAATATTAAGTTAAAATAATTAACTTAAATTTAATCTTAAATATCTTTTACCTCATTTACCTATATTTAGTAGGAATATATTTTACAATCATGATTTTACATTGACAATTCCTCTTTTATAATAAATATTTTTATAGTTATTTTATGTTTCGACAATACTTCAAATATGCATGTTTAACAAAGAAATTTAGTACTTAAAATTAGTACAAATATATTAGTTAAAATTAGTGTGAGTAAATATGTTAATTTGATGATTTAGAATAAATTGTAAGTTAATTTTATCAAACAACTTTAATATTTAAAATAAAAAATAAATAATAAGTTTTAAGTCAATAATTTATTAAAGATTGTTTGGTAAATCAATTTAATAACTCAATATAACTTAATAAATTAATTTAAGTCATTAAGTAGATTAAATATCTTTAGTAAATAAGTTAATATTACAATTTAAAAATTATTTTTAACTTTACATATAATCAAAATAGTTAACTTATTTTTAATTTCAAATTTTTTTTACCTCACTTGCCCACACTAGTGAAAATATAGGATGTTAAATACATTTTACCTTATCAACCTATACTTTACCCCCTTAACATTTGGTGCGTTTTACACTTTGTCCCATCACATTCAAAACCTGACATTTTGTCCTCTAAACATATTAAATACCTAACATATTTCCTCAATTACAAACCTTTTATAAAATTATAAAAGAGATTAATCTTTTTCATATTTTGGTTCAAAATACTAGTATGGAATTGAGTAAAACCGACTTTGAATTAACAGCCTTGAAGTGAAATTTCCCTACTACCTTCAAAATATAGTAGCTATTAGTTTTTATTTTTTATTTTAGAGAGGTGTTCACATGACTATTTGTGATTTTAGTATGTAGTTGTGAAGTATGACGATTTCGAACTTGGGTAATAGATGTTTTTCTTTACATTTCAATTATTTTTCTTTGCATTTTAACTTTGTTTCTTTATTTAACAAACTATTTATTAACTTTTTAATACGTTTAAGGGGCAAAGACTTGTATTTTAACAACTTTGAAAAGCAAAGTATTGAGTTTTAGATGTAAAAGTGTAAAATGTAAAACAAGCTAGAGGTTGAGGGGATAAAATGTATTTAACCCGAAAATATATTTTAGAATTATGACTCCACATCTATAACTCATTTTTTACAATAAGCATTTTATGGTTATCTCATGTATCTATTGGTTTGCATTAAATTTTTAAATATAAATTCATAATTTCCATCATAATACATTGATATTTAAAAAAAAAAAGAAAAACTAATGTTTTTTTTATTAAATAAGTAAAAAAAAATACATTTTTGTTTAATTAAAAATTTAAACCATTAAAATTGTTTTATTTTAATAAATAATGTTTTTAAAAAGTATATTATTTATACTTATAGATATTTTTGCATATTATTTAATAACCGTTGTCAAAGTCATAACAATGACAATAAAAATCTTAATAGGCTAATACATCCTACCATCTATGGTGGTACTTTTAGGTATTAGCATTGTTACTTTTAGGTAAAAACAATGCTGTTATCTTTAATGTCATGTTTGATGTAGAGGTTGAAGGGGTGATGAGTTATAAATAGACTAGTACATCCTTCTATTTACCGTAGTACTTTTGGTTACTAGTATTTTTACTTTAAGGTAAAAACTAAATTACTATCTCCAATAACATGTTTGATGTAGAGGTTAAAATGGTGATGGGTGATATAATAGCTGCATACATGGGTCCAATTAAGTGTACTACGTGTCAGCTAGTCTTGTATAGGTGGTAGTCCACCTTCAGCTAGGTAGAGGATACTTTTGAAAACATGCACAAAGTTACTATTCCAGTACATGAAATAAAAGTTATTTTCCCCAAAATGTACTCCCCTTGAAAGTGGCCTTTTTAGGTTCTAAATTTATCCATTTTTTATGAACAAGACATGTTTACCTAATTCCCCCTATTTTTTATTCTTGTGAAGCTTATTGCCTAGATCCTTTTTTATCAAAGATATATTTTAAATTTTCTAATATCATGTTGAAAATCTTTCCCCATTTGAAAATTTTGAAAGAGATGAAGTTAATCATTCATTTTCTTTTCTAAATTTTCATTCTTTTTCTAGGTCAAGCTCACATTTTTCAACCATGTCAAAATTTTCTTTTAACTCATTTTAAAGAGAAGAAATCTTCTTTTTAAGGATTGCATTTTTCAAAACAAGTTTCTTAAGATCAACATAAAGTTCTTCAAAAGCTTCTTTAAATTCTTCATAGTTTAAGTTAGGATTTACTTCATCATTTTCTTTAATTGCCATGAAGCACATGTTGACTACTTTATTTTCATTTTCTTCTTCAAATGACTATTCTTCAAATGACTATTCTTCACTCTCACTCCATGTGGCCATCATTACCTTCTTTTTCCCTCTTTTTACTTCATTTTTGTAAAGAGTGTAATCATACTTGATATGACCAATTTTCTTGCACTTGTCTCATTTCAAATCCTTCTTCTTTTTATCTAAATTAGAAGGTTCTTTCTTTTGGGAATCCTTCCTTGGATGGAATTTTTTTCCTTTATTTTTATCAAACTTGATGAACTTCTTAATCTTTCTTGTGATGAGTGCAAGGTCATCTTCTTTACTAGCTTCTCTTTCATCATCATCATCAATAGTAGAGGCCTTAAGAGCTATGTTTTTCTCTCTCTTGTCTTCCACTTCTTAGTGGCTCTTCATTGTAATTTTATGTCATCAAATATCCAATCAACTCCTCCAAAGGAAGTTGCATAAGGTCTTTAACTTTTGGATTGTCGTAACCTTGGGTTCCCATTACTTAGAAAGAGATCTCAAAATCTTCATAACCTTCTTTGATTCCTTGTAAACCTTTCCCAATTCTTAAAGTCCATTGTGTTGATAGACATAATAAACATCTTAACAATGGGTTCATTATATTTCATAGAAAATAACCCATAACTATTCATAAGAATGTTAATTTTAGATTTTTTTTCACTTAATTTGTCTCTTCATGAGCTATTTCTAATAATCTCCAAATTTCCTTGATCAATTCAAATTAGAAAACATGGTTGTACTCATTTCTAGCTATCTATTGCACAATATAAATGATAAATAGCTCTAGCTTTTAGTTAAGCTTTCTTTTTGTCCAGCTCATTCCATTCTTGACTAGATTTAGGTATACTAACTCCATTCTAAATTTTGGTTGGAATATAGGAACCATTTTGAATGACATCACAAAGATCATAATCAATAGATTTTAGAAACTATGTCATCCTAGTTTTTTAATAAGAATAATCAATTCCCTCAAAAATTGAGGTCTACTAATCAAAACTCTTCCATATGGGGATGAGTTGGATGAATTAGTCATTTCCTATTAGATGATAAGCCTCAACAAGAAGTCTAACTCTAACAAAAATTGAACAGTATAACTAATCCAACCTCAAAGTACACCTAAGCGAGGGGTGAAAGATAAAATAAAACATTTTTCAAACTTATGCTAATAATAAATAGAATATCGATGAATGAATAGAAAATGAAAAAAAGATAAAAATAAGTAAGAAATCAAGAGAAATCGCAAATAGTGATATAAAGGGTTTGGCAATGACCTACATCCACTTCCTCTAGATTCTTCCCAAGCTTTGAGATCTTTCCACTAGTCCAAAAGTTTCTCAACCAAAACTCTTAAATGTCTTGTACACTTGGATTCTTAGGTTCCAATGGATATTTACATCAACCAAGGAGTATTCCTCAACTCCTTACACATTGATTTAATTTCTCAAGTACAAGAGTAATAAATAAAGAATATATATATATAGAAGCTCAAGTATAAGTGCTCTTTAATGAGGATCAACAAGTTTGGCATATAAAACACTTGTTTGTATTTAAGAAGGTTGAATGACCAATAAATTTGATTTTTAGGTTCTTGTTACTCCTTATATGCACCAAAGGTCAAGTTTAAATAGGTTTTTGAGTTAAACTAGTCATTAGAAAATAAACCTTTTAGAATTGGATGTTCACATGATTGTCCATATACCAGCCGTTAAATCATTTAATGATTTGCATAGAGTTGTTGGAAGCCAAAAGCTTGATATAGACATTTAGGTGGTCATACACATTGCCAAGAGGTTATCCAAGTGGATGCCCACATGGATTCCATTAGGAAAAAATCACCTCCTAAGGGAAGCAGTCATCCAAGTGGATGCCCACTTTACTTTTGGTACCCACAATACCCCACAACAAAGTAAGTGGTCATCCAGGTGGACATCCACTTTGCTTCTAGTAGCCAATCTAGACATCTAAGTGGACAACCATTTATGTTCTTGCTTGAAGAAAAGGTTATTTTGAACTAGATTTAGGATGCAGCTGATTCTGAGTATAATTATTTGGAGCTTAACCAAGATTTTGAAAGTATTTTTCAAAAGTTAATAACATTTTGGTTAAGTCGAAAATTGATTTTATGAAGAGTTAAAGATTTTCATGAAAACTTTGAGATTCAATGGTCTCTTGTGCTAGGCAACTAAATCGTCCTCATGTAGAGTACAAAAACTTAAAATACAAACAAAAAGGATTTTAACAAAAAAAAAAAAAGAATTTACTAAGATATTTGAAAAGTTATAAACTCTTTTTGCATCTTCCTCTTGAACTTTGCATTTTGCTTCTTATATGAGACTTGTAGCATATAAAAGATACAAGTTTTTCCATCATATGCACATGAACAATAAGCACATTAGTATGTTTTAACCTTTGCTTTATTATCATCAAAATTGGGATTACCCAACCCTTAGGTTAACACGTGTTAGATTAAGTGACCAAACTCAATATGAGCTCAAGTCACTTAAGTCCATAAGGAAGCCTATATAAATCCCCTTAAAGATTTAAGACACAATTATTGTTATTTATTCTTTTAGAGAAAGAAACTCTAACTTCCATCCTCACTAGAAAGGATTTTACTTTCCTTGTATGCTAGGATCTAAGAAAGAGAACCTTCAAGTGAAAGTCCATTGGCCTTTGAGATTCGCATCATTTCTTTATTGATTGGAATTGATCATGGAACATCTAAATCGCAAGTATAATTCATATTCTCTAGATCTAAGTTTTAAAATGCTTATTTGCTTCCATTGTGTAGATCTAGCTAGAGAAGCTTAGCACAATTTTTGCATGCATCTTATTGATCCAGTACCTTGGATGGTTTACCTCGTCATTCCAACACCAAGTTCACAATGTCAATTATAAAAAAGATCTTGTTAGGATTTTAACTATACCAACCTAAGGCAATCACCTTGGGAGGGGGAAGAGGGTAAATATAGAGTGATTGTCACTTTTTACAAATTTTAAACTTAGAGAACGTAAGTGACAATTATATACAATAATATAAAAAATATAATGGAAGAACAATTTGCACATTAAATAAAGAGAGTAAGGATGAGAAAGTACAAATACTAAATTTTATAGTGGTTTGACACAATTTGACATATGCCCATTTTCCTCAAGTTCCTAATCGAGAGAGTTCTACTAACAAAGTTTCCAACACAAGTCTTCATGTTTTACACCTGGATTAACGGACTCCAATGAGTACTTATAAATTTCCTTAAGAGATGTCTCACTCTTAAACTTCTCAAGTGATACCCTATATTTGGCAAATACTAAGTGATATTTTACATTTAGATTTTTCCCTCAAGTGTATCCTACACTTAGCAAACACTATGTGATACCTTATATTTAGATTTTTCCCTCAAGTGATACCCCACACTCAAGCTCACATTATAAAGGTTATATGAAATGATTTAGAATTAAACTCACAAAATCCTAGTAGAAATTTAATTTCAAACGATACAAATAACATTAAATGAATATGCAATTTTAAAGCAAAGATCACTAAAAAAAAAAAAAACACTCTCACAAGGCATAAATTTATTCAAGAAAGGTTTTGGAATATCAAGATTTTTAAACAATGAAGTAGGAAACTCAAACTAGCTACAATGTGTAGTTTATGGTTGACTAGTCGAGTAATCAATTTGGTTGATTTACTAGTCCTTAGGATTTAATATTATGACAAGTAACTAGTGGAGGTTAAAATATCAATTGACCCTTTTGATCCTCTTGGTTAAGCTTTTACCTTAATCGATCCCAATTGGTTTAATTGATTTCCTGGACCTCAATTGATTGCATTGTAAAGTACTTGAACAACCCAATTTTGAGGCCTAGAACCTCTAGTAACCTATATTTAGCTTATTAAAATCTTTACTCTAATATACTTGGTATAACGATTTTAACATCCAAATAGCAAGACGAAAAGCTATTGCCTTACCACTTATATATATATATAAGTCAATATAAAGTTATAAATAACCGTTACAAGCTGAATTTAAAATATTAAATCAAAAGGTTAGATATTTACCTTTGGCTATATGAATTGATTAGAAGATTAACCTCCAAGCCCTATGCTATTTGTGCAGCATGACTTCTATACTAAAGAGTGAAATATAATAAAATATGTATACACAAGATTTCTAATAGGGAAGAAAAAACCATTCTACCATCTGATATTTATTTATTTTTAATTCAATTAATTCTTAACCCATGGGCCCCATAGTTAAAATAAAAAACTCAAAAATAATTTAATTAGAACAATTACAACTAAACAACTAGACCCCAAAACAAAACCAAAACCAAAACCCTATTATATTCAAATAGCTCAATCAATATCATATTTTCTTTAATTAATTTACAAAATTACCTAGACTTTAGATTGGGTCCATTGGGGCATTACATTATGAGACTGTTATAGGGATTTCCAATTAAGGGTTTGTTTGGCTGATGTCCAAATCAGTAGCATGGCTTGAGCCTCTCACCACCCGTCTCTATTCATTTTTATATAAGATAAATAATGGTTAAGGATAGTTTTATTTCTTCAAATTTTATGAAAAATTAAAATAACTATTTATTGATTTAAAATATGTTTGATAGTGATTTTAAGAAACATTTTTAACATTGCTTATACTTAAATGATAAAAATTTTTAGGTGTTAGGAATATTATAAACACTTTCCAAAATAAGAGTAACCTTAGTCCAAAATATTTTTTATCGGCCAGGCATTAGTATATGATGAGCTCATCTGACATGTTATAATAACTGTTTATATTTTTATTAAAAATATTTATTTACTAATTTCATTTCTTAAATTAAGGTCAGGCCGTAAAAAACCATAATGGCAAGGCCATTTTCGTCAAATCGAGAAAAGACTAACCCTAACCCTAACCCTAACTCTCTCATCTGTCTCCCACCTCCCCCACTCATATATCGTAGAAACGCCGCTCACTCGTCTCTTCATCTCTCAACCCAACTCACAGAGAGAGAGAGAGCAGAGAGGGAGAGAAAATGAAGTACAATCCACGAGTAACCAACTCTAGACGCAAGTGCCGGAAGGCCCACTTTACAGCGCCGTCGAGCGTCCGCCGCGTGCTGATGAGCGCGCCGCTCTCAACTGACCTCAGGAACAAATACAACGTCCGATCAGTACCTATCCGCAAGGACGACGAGGTCCAGGTGGTGCGCGGCACCTTCAAGGGCCGCGAGGGAAAGGTGGTTCAGGTGTATCGTCGGAAGTGGGTCATACATATAGAGCGCATTACGCGGGAGAAGGTCAATGGCTCCACTGTCAACGTTGGGATCAACCCGTCTAAGGTGGTGATCAACAAGCTCAAACTCGACAAGGATCGCAAGAGCCTCCTTGACCGCAAGGCCAAGGGCAGGGCCGCCGATAAGGCCAAGGGCAAGTTTACCGCCGAGGATGTGGCTGCCGCCGCCGCGCCCTCTCTCCAAGAGATCGATTAAATTTGATTTGATACCGCTTTCGCTTTTTGATTTTTAATAGCGTTCCCGTGGTTAGTGGAAAAACGGGTTAATTTAGTAACTGCGATTAGCATGAATGAATTTTTAATGTGGTTTTGGTTAATGTTATGCTATAATTTTCTGCTATTTGGTTTTTATCTGTTTCTTTGAATTAGTGGATGCTTGGATTCCGCTGGAAAATGCATCTTTGGTTTCTTATAATTATTCAAAATTAATATCCTGTAATCTTAGATGTTTTCTTTTTCTTTCTCTTTTTGTGTTTTTGTTTTAGATTAGCTTATGAGGTTCCCATAATTGTGAATGTTTTCCTTGGAGTATTTGTTGCTTGGCTGGATTAGAGATAAACGTTCTGGTTGGTTTGATTGTATTTTAGTTTAATATAGTTTTCAGTTTCTTCTCATGGAAGTTGAAATCAGAGTCTGTTTTCCACTGCTAAGGTATGGTGAGATTAATTGTGAGTGTTTTAGAAGATGAGGCACTACTTCTTTTAGAAATGACCTTCCTCATTAACGAAATTGGTCTAAAAGATTGTTACTCAGTGAATTGGCGACATCGAGTTTATTACTGGAATAATGTATTGGATTTTGGACCTTAATTGAAATCTTGCATGAAATGGAGTTGTTGAAAGCCTTGCACCCTTTATTGAAGGTCTTTATATACTTTTCCATGGATAGATTTATCTAGAAGGAGGTTCTTTGGACAATAGATTCAGGGGTGATTCCTATGCTAATGTTTGTAAACTGTGCAATATCAGATTAAGCACTGATTGCTACTTGCCCAACCCCAGCTGCCAAGTACAAATTGGTTGAACTGTAATTAACCTGGTTATTATGGGTTTAAATGGAAGTAATCATCTGTCTATAGATTGATATATAGCCTGTATTGTTTAACAACATCTTGTTATCTAGGTTGTTATACGTTGGTTTCTGGATTAAGACTTAATAGTAGTAAGTTCTTTAAACTTTTTTGTTATTATTAGATGAAGAAGACCTTTTAAGTATGACTGCTTGTGCTAAACTTAGTTCATTACATATTTGATGAATAAATGACTGATCAGAAACATGTTAAATATGTTATTTCTAAGTATTCTTTGTTGTGTTGGTGTTGTTTATTTATTTATTTATTTTGGTGGAGGACCTATTTTTTTGGTGGGGGATTGAGTTTAGGAGCAGCATTGGTTCCCACCTCACTAGAGAAGAAAAGGGGCCTTATGGTTTTGTATGATTAATGGGTTCTTTTTTAGCAGCTTAGTTTAGTTCTAAGGTTATCCTATGTTTTTAAGGGTGGTCAATCCTTTGTTATAAATTCCTGGGATGGAGAGCAAGAGTATGATAACTTATGTTCTCTTTGATAATGTAATGGGAATTTTGAATAGTTTGTATTTGTATAACCTTTTATTTTCTGTGAGGAAATAACACCTCATGAATTAGAGAAAAGTGTTCAAGGATTGAGGAATGGTGGTTTGGGGATTAGAAAGTTAGATGTTCTTAAGAAAGCCTCACTAGGAAAGTGGTTGTAGAGGTATGTTTTCAAAGGGCAATAGCCCATGGAGGAAGATAATCCAATGCTGATATGGAAAGGTGGAGTGGGGTGGTTGTACTTTTGAAGTGGGAGAATCTTTTGACATGGGTTTATGAAAAGTAATTAGAAGAGAATTGAAGGATTTCAGCTAGGACCTTTATTCTGATCAGGAGTGGCCTCAGAACCAGATTCTGGTTTTCTAGGTGGATAGGTGAGTGCCCTCTGAAGGAGATGGTCCCTCAGCACTTCAGTATTTCTGTCAAATAGGAATGCAACAGTAGTCTTATGGGTTGCAGGGGGAGAGAAGAGGCTTTGGTCCCTCTTGTTTGGACGACATTTTCAAGACTGGGAGTTGGGAACTGTAATGCAATTCATGGAGCTCATATCTATCAAGAAAGGAAAAAAAAAAAAAAAAAAAAACATGGAGCTCATGCACAAGGTGAGAGTGCTAGAATCAGGGGAAGTTCCAAGCGAAATCTTTACATCATGAGAATCAAGCCTTGGTCCCTACCAAAGAAATTTGTAGCACCTATGCCCCTACAATAATTTTTTTTTTTTTTTTTTGCTTGGGAGGTTGCATGGAGGGAGATCCTAACTATCAATGTTCTTATGAGGAGAGAAGAATGAATGACCAATAGATGTAGTCTTTGTAAAGCTAGTGAGGAATCAATAAACCATGTCCTTATCCATTGTGAAAAAACCTGAAAGATGTGGGACACATTAACAATCTTTGGATTTCCATGGGTATTTCCAAAATTTTTGAAAGAGCTCCTCTTGGGTTGGAAAGGCAAAAGGCATGGACCATTGGTAGAGGAGGGTGAGGGGTGTGGTCCCTCCTTGTTTGTTTTGATGTATGGCAGGAAAGAAATAGAAGGATCTTTGATGGGGTTAAGAACCTTAAGCTAAAGGAATCCTTTATTGGGTCTCCTATAAATTGGTTTGGAATATTGTTAGAGAGGGATGACTCTTCTCTATTGGACTTTATTGATGATCTAAATTGCAGATAGATGCTTTTAGTTTGTTCTTGTAGTCAATGCTGCTGCCTTTTTTGTCTAGGTGGCTTCTCCAATGTACCTTCTTTGTACATGGGGGTGCGCACACTTTCTAATTTTCACTTTCAAATTTATCTATTTATTTATTTTTTGTTGTTGTCTGCTTATCATTTTTTTCCCCCAGTTCTTGCAGTGTTACTTTCTCTTTTAATATGTGATTATAATACTTATCATTTGAGGGAGGTCAGGTATCCATGCTTGAGCTTTTGTCAATCAAAATTAAAAGACTAGTAGAAATGCTATTTGATTTGATTGTTAGTGGAATATCTAGACAAAGGAGCCGTTGAGGTGGGGGGGATTTTGAGCAACTGTGATTAAAACTGAACCAATTATACAATGGTCTGTTGGCTTTGAGGTACGTAATTGACCATAAAGTGTACGTGGGTAAAATATAGATTGATTTAGAAGGTTAAGAAGATATTAATAATAACGTTATAAATAATTTTAATTCATATGGAAGGCTTTACATTGATGTCAGGATTTTTAAAATTACTAAATTCATATGGTTTATTAATTTATTTATGATAATAAATTAAGTTATACATAAAATATATAATTATTAATATTATTATTTTATTATTCATATGATATCGAGTTTGAAGTAATTTTACAATATATCTAACAATCATCTACTCTTCAAATATAAAATATTATGAGAGATCTTAAAACATCTACTCTTATATGCAAATTGTTTTTTTTATTTATTATTTTTAATTAATACTAATTTATCTCAATAAATCTTAACAATCATGATTTACTTATGTAAACTTTCTTGTATTTTTATTTATTATTTAAAATTTATGTATTTTTATCTATAAAAACTAATAAAATTCACTTTCTTTCACTATGAATTTATTTTTAACATAATAAATTACTAATAGATTATTTTATTTTGTATTAGAATTAATAGCTTTCACATCATTTTTTTTAATTATATTTTAAAAAAATATTCATATTTTTAATAGTAAACTAATACTTTTATTTCATTTACACGTGGATAAGAAATATGGGAGAAGCAGTTCTATTTTTCTTCTTATATATCCTTATCCTTACTATATATAAAATACTAAGCTCGTGTTTGTTTTTTTTATTTTTTGTTAAAAACAGTTTATTTTCAAAATTTAGGTTATTTGTTTTTATATTTTTTTATGACTTATTATAAATTTTTTACTAAATAAAAAAAGTCAAAATATGTAACTTTTTCTAAATAGAAAAAATAATATATCGATATTTTTTTTGCTTTTTAATACTTAATAAAAATAAAATACTACAAAAACAAATAATCTAATATTTAATACTATTAAACATTAATGTTCTATTTAAAATTAAGTAAAAAAACTAATATCACCTAAGTGTTTGTAATTTTTTTTTTCTCGTAATGCCCTCATCCACCTACATCCTTTGTGTGATTAATAAATACTTATGTATTTATCCACTATTAAAAAAATATTAAAATCATTTTATATATATTCTCTTCCTACTACAAACATAAAATTTTATTTTCTACTTCCCTCATAGAAAATTTGGTCTTTGAGCTTTATGTGTATTATATGTTATATTATTTAATATTTAGTAAAGTGAAAAATTGTTTAGCTTAATTAATTTTTCAAGTACCCAACTTTATTTTACCCTATTAATAGTCTTATTATAATTATTTGATCTTTTTATGAAATCTTAGCTTGTTATGAATTGATATATGTCTTTAATTTCTTATCCTCCTAATATTTACAATATAGATTTTGAAATTATGAATATATAAAAGAACTTAATAATAGATTATATATTTAACGTGAACTTAAACAAATTTGTGATAAATTGCATATTTTAAGGTAAATCATAAAATATCTAACTGAAGATGTAAAAAAAAACTAACCTCTCTTAAATATTTAAATATGAGTTAGCTATAAAAAAAAGCTTATATTAAATTTTTTATCACAAAAACTTTGATTAAAGAAGAAATTATAAAATTTTATCTAGTAAAACAAGAGGTAAAATAACAAATGGAGTATTAGAATAATACAAAAATCAAACTAAACATAGACGACATAAACCATTTATAAGAAGTTAAAGAATCTTTTAAAACAATTTGAAATGATTAATTTAGGGGAAAAGCTAATAATTTGATGGAATGAAAAATAAATTCTTTTGAACAATAAAACTATGAAAATTATAGAAGTAATCAACTCAAGTGAAAAAATAAATAAGGCTATGTTTGGTCCCCGAAAAGTGCTAGGGAAGGAAAAAAAAAATGTTGAGAAAAATAGTTTTCTTATGTTTGGTTTTACTAATCAAAATGCGGAAGAAAGTTAGATATAATTAAAATTATTAAAAAATTTATATATTTTTAAATTATTTAATGTTCATGTAGAAGATTTAGATAGGTGAAAAAAGCATGAAATAGTATATAAAAATAACTCATTGAATTTGAATCTATTTTTTATTTTCTTTCACATTTTCTTTTCATCTATTTTCCTCTTTATTTTCTTTTCATTTCATTTTCCTTTAAACTTTTCAAGAACCAAGCATAACTAAAAGAATTTGTAGAAGAAGAATTGAAAAAAACAATAAAAGTAAGTCATTATAAAATACAATTAATTCAAAATTCTAAAATAATTAGACTTCTAAACCAACATACTATAAGCTTGATTGAAAGCATTGTATATTTAGATTTAGAATTCCACCATAAAACAATATGAGCACTTTGTCGACCCTCATTTTTTTGGTCTAGTTTTTTTTTATTATTTTTGGAGCACTTTGCAAAGTGGGGGACGACTTCTATGGTTTCCAGGTGAGCTACATGCATGGGACATGTGCCAAGGACACCACCACCTTGCCATGGTGGTGGTTGAGATGGGGACTCCTTCTGAACAGATCACAGAGGAACGAGTGGAGTTGGTAAAAGCTTGGAGAGGAAGGAAAGTAGAGTAGAAGGAAAGGACAAGACTATGAGGGCGGGGGAGAAGTCTAACTATCTGGTTTTTTTGGAGGAGCTCTCAGGTAAGCACTGGTGCAGTTTTGTTTTTCTTTTTTTTGGATGCTCTATTTTCTTGTTATTCTTTTTTGTTTTCTGTGGGTGTTCTGGGCGCATAGTATTGTGTGTATCACCAGCCGAATTCATCCCCACCTCTCATCTTTCCAACCTCAACCTCCTCAACACCATGTGTACGGTGGGTCTCCAAGTGAGATCTCACGACAACAGGCGGGTGGTGGTCTGTAAGAGCACATGCTCTGCCTTCAACTCACCCCGCTATTGCTGCACTGGAAGCTTTGGGAATCCGTAGTCCTGCAAGCCCACTGCCTACTCCAACATCTCCAAAAATAGCCGCCAACCTTACACCATTAGCCGTTGCGCCGGTCATTGGACCTCCGCCAAGTCCTGGGGAACTGGTAGCGCCTCCTCCCGTATCCCTCGTGTTCCAGGTGGTGGTACTCACCACGCCAGCTCTGGCACCTGGATCCTCGCCGACTCCGACACCTGTGAGTGTGGCCATGCTAGGTTCATAAATGAAGAAGAAGAGGGTTTGCACTCTCTCAAAGCACCAGTGGAGATCTCTCCAGAGCAAAGTGAAAATGTCGAAGCTACCTAGGCCGGAGTGAGCTGTCGTCGATGGTGTTGAGAAGCCTAAGATGTCGCCGTCGATAGTAAGGTGGGCGGGTATACCTCAAATGTTGGCTCCACCAACCAAAGTTTAAACATCCCACCTTATTTTGTGAAATATATTACAAAATCATATTTTGATAAATATGATAGCCTGCTTGATTCAGATTTCCTAGATTTCATATCACATGAACTTTTTCCTGGCTCTTGTGAATTGCTACTGGATAATCTAAATCTTGTGTTGAGACTGTCAGTTCAACATTGCTCTCTTATTGGTGATGGTTCTCATCGTCACCTTTCTTCATCATTCAGATTTAATCTCTAGTTGAAGTTAATAATTGAGCTACCAATACACTTCTGTGAGGCCATAATCATTGAAAAACTACCCTATTTATGGTTTCAAATATTTACTTTTCAAAATTTCAAATTTTAAATAATTTTTGAAACTAATTTTCAAAATTTATTTATTTATTTTTAAAAACTCCCATTTTCAAATAGTTTCCAAAACTCCAATTTTCGAAATTTAATTTTTTAAAACTTTCAATTTTCAAAACATCAAATTTTAAATAATTTTCAAATAATTTTTTCAAAATTCTAATTTTCAAATTTATTTTTTTTTTTTATTATTATTATTATTATTATTATTATTATTATTATTATTATTATTATTATTATTATTATATTTTTAAAAAATTCAACTCTTAAATAATTCTTCAAAATTCCAATTTTTAAATTTAATTTTCAAGATCTCGATTTTGAAATAATTTCCAAAACTCAAATTTTCAATTTAATTTTCAAAACTCCAATTTCTTTCTAAATTAATTTTCAAAACTCTAATTCTTAAAACTAGTTTTTGAAACTCCAATTCTCAATTAATTTTCAAAATTCCAATTTCTTTCAAATTAATTTTCAAAACTCCAATTCTCAAATTTAATTTTTAAAACTCCAATTTTCTAATAATTTTCAAATTTTCAATTTCTTTCAAATTTAATTTTCAAAACTCCAATTTCTTTCAAATTTAATTTCCAAAATTCCAATTCTTAAATTTAATTTTCAGAACTCCAATTCCAAAACCTTTTATTACTTTTGAAGAACAAGATTTTATAACCGTGTTCAGTGTAGATATACCAGAACCATCTTCCTACCTAAGCGATGACCCATTATTTTGGGAAAACCTGGACAATGAAAGTTATCATAATTTACAAAATGCAATGGAAGGATGGTGTTAACAATGACGACATTGAAGCAGTAAATACGTCTTCAACTACAAAAATTCAATGTAGCATTACAAGCTCAAAAGCAGTGAAGGCATTTACAAGCCACGTATTATGCATGTGATAAAAAAGAGAAGAAAAAAAACAAGGAGAAAGTGGAAGAAGTACCAATCGGATGGTAAAAGAAAACAAAAGAAAACATAAGTGAAATCTCATAAAAACTTTACCATCTTTGTATTTATTTTGTAGTTATTTTGTACCGAACCTCTGAACACCTTGTAAATATTTTTCCTACCATCCATCAACTGCCCTAACCACTTAAATTAAATTTCACCTATCATTTGTAAATGCTTTGTCTATAAATCAATTGTAGAAGAAAGAAAGTGTGTGTCTGAAGGAGTGTAGAAAAAAGCGTGTGAAAAGTGAGAGCAAAGTAGCAAGTGGAGCAATCATCTGTATCTCCCGTCTTGTAAATTTATCAGCAATAAGAAAGTAAGAATTTTTCTGTTAAATTTCTATTTTCATTTAGAATTTATTATATTTTGTGTATTTTTCTTACCCTTAGGGGGTAAAAATGTAAAGTAGGGAAATGAGAATTATTTGAATTATTTTTCAATTTTCTTTACTAGTTAATACCTGCAATATACATGGATCCTTTTTATATATAATGTTCCCGTCAAGATAAAAAAAATATCGGGTTAGTTAGAAAATTTTGGGTGAAAAATTAGGTTTTAAAATTAAAGTATTTAGTTTTAACCCTTGACTTGTAAACCGTTTTTGCCGAAAAATTGGCATGTTAGGGAGACTCTGTCTGGTCAGAAGGAGGTATTATCTTGACACGAAGTGATGTTTTAAAATTTTGATTTTTTATTACCTGAATTTTTGAGATAACCAATTTCAAAAACTTAACTTTTATGCATTAAATGGTTTCATATTATAAACTGAGAGCTTTATGTTAAATATATATTAAAATAATAAGTGTTGGAAAATGTTTATATTAATAATATAAGTGTTTGAAATGTTTATATTAAAATAATAAGTATTTGAAAATATTTATATTAAAATAATGAGGATAATAAATTCGTTCACACTCTAATTGAATTTAAAACTTTCATGAACGGAGATTTGAAAACCTCTGCCATTACCTTGACTGTGTGTCAACAACAAACTATTGTTGAAACTAATGCTGATGGGAAAAGTTGGTTGTTAAAAACCTAATTGGAGCTGATAATTACTCTTTAGTCGAAACCACTTATCCCTCAACAAGAACCAGAATGGGAAATGACCCGATCAAATGAATTTCTTATTATCCTCATTATTTTAATATAAACATTTCCAAATACTTATTATTTTAATATAAACATTTCAAACACTTATTATTTTAATATAAACATTTTCAAACACTTATTATTTTAATATATATTTAACCTAAAGCTCTCAATTTATAGTATGAAACCATTTAATGCATAAAAGTTAAGTTTTTGAAATCGGATATCTTAAACATTCAGGTAATAAAAATCAAAATTTTAAAACATCACTTCGTGTCAAGGTAATACCCCCCTTCTGACCAGACATAGTCTCCCTAACACGTCAATTTTTCGATAAAAACGGGTTACAGGTCAATGGTTAAGACTAAAAACTCTAGTTTTAAAACCTAATTTTTCACCTAAAATTTTCTAAATAACCCGATATATATATTTTTTTTAATCTTGATGGGAACATTATATATAAAAAGGATCCATGTATATTGCAGGTATAGAGATTTGACTGGTTGACACTGTATTGGTTTTCAAATATTTTATCAGTTTTTCCTGTTTTTCTTGGATTTTGAGGTTTTGAAATTTTTGGGTTTCTAAGGCAATCAATTGGTTTTGAAGGCTTTGTAAATGTTGAGCTAAAGCTAACATTGTTTTTCCCATAAGCATATTCTAAATTTTGGTTTGGAAAACTTTGTGGTTTTAAAGACCAAAAGTTATCTACAATAACCTTATGCTCTTCAAAAAGGTTTTGAGAAAATAAAGAGTTAAACCTCAGATTTGGATTCAACATTGTGTTCAGACATATGGTTCCATATCGACATGATTTTTGTTTCACCAATGAGATGAAATAATTTATTTCGGGTTGGTCTAAGATCATAAATCTGAAAAGCTCTAAAGCGAGTAAAAAATTTTGGAAATTCATTTAAACGGGTCATTTCCCATTCTATTTAGCTTATGTAAATATGTCTGTTGTAAATAAAGAAATTTTTTATTTGGTACCCCAGCTCATGGATCAGGGAATTTAAAAAAATGTTTTAATGAACCATATATCTCAAAATCCCACAAATTTCCCAGATAAATTGAAAGATATTTTAACTTATCTTTTTAAAACCGAAAAACAGATAGACATTTCTTTTGAAACCATTCCACTTTTATTTCAAATCGATGGATCAGTAGTATCAGCCTATCACCATGTATATATAAAACACAATAAATAACCACTCATCCCTCAACAAGAACCAGAATGGGAAATAATTCGTTCAAATGAATGAATGGGAAATGACTCGTTCAAATGCATTTCCAGAATTTTTTACTCGCTTTAGAGCTTTTCAGATTTATGATCTTAAAAACCTTAGTAGATTATTATTCAGAAAGTGAAAAAAACATTTTCAAACATTAAATTATTGATATTCTATTGATCTAATTACACAATAAATTTTTAGTTGAAGAATTTATTTGAAACTATAAATAGAAAACTAAAAATTTAGATGATTATAAAAAACAAATTTATATGTCAGTTTTAACTTTCATCCAATATTATAACAACAAATTTATTATTTAAAAACGAAAAAAATTATTTTCAAATATTAAAGCATTGATATTCTATGATATAATCTCTAGAGTTAAAAGAAAACCAAAAGGTTTCATGCCTGCTTAATATTAAGTATTTAACTAGTATTTGTCCGAAAATATTCCTATTGGAAATATACAAAGAATGACCCTAAAAAGCAACACTGCACTATTCGATATTACAAATGGGCCTCATGTTACTAGTTAGGCCTGTATATTAGTGGGCTCCTGCTGGGCTTCAGCACCAATATTATGGGCAGGCCATGGCCGGGCTTTGGCACAATGACGTTTCGTTTTGGTTTCTTAATAGCCCACTAAAGAAAGTTTAGTTTTAGAAAATTAATGCTTATGCTTTCTTTCTTACGCTAAAAAACCATTGCAATATTTAGGGGTGGGGCTTTGCATGTTAACTCAAAGGCAGGAAGAAATAAAGAAGCAATAAAATTAGAAAATACACCATCAAAATTTAAAGAAAATTAAGAAACACAAACATTGTGAAGAAAAGCAACAGAAAAGCATTACCAGAGAGTCATATCTGATTTGTAATCCCTTTGGTTGGAGAAATGAGACTGTAAGGACTCCAAACTAAAACCAAATCCAATTCCTTGCCCATACCCAAACCCTACCCCAACCCCACACCCCATTCCAATTCCAAAAACCATCTTCAAAT
Source organism: Vitis riparia (assembly GCF_004353265.1). Classification (NCBI taxonomy): domain Eukaryota; kingdom Viridiplantae; phylum Streptophyta; class Magnoliopsida; order Vitales; family Vitaceae; genus Vitis; species Vitis riparia. Next base: position 10,722,350 of record NC_048444.1, read on the forward strand.
GGTTCCAACTCCCCCCACTGTACCCTACTCCTCCGGTTACCCCAAACCCCAACCCAACACCGCAACCGATCCCAATTCCACCGCCCGGACCCAGCGCTGCTTCCTCCATTTTCTTCAGGTTGTGGCTGAGGAATTTGGCTCCTGGGAATTCCCTTTCTTGTTTCTTCCTCTTGCGGCTGCCCTTGCTTTCCTTCCACCTCCAAACGGAACCGGTGTCTGCCTGCTGAAATAAATTAGTGAGGCTGGAGTTGGGCTTCATGATTTGAGTGAAGAAAAGGAATT